>NC_074700.1:31393337-31477373 GCF_029448725.1 Salvelinus fontinalis | reverse complement strand
ATGGGGGGGAGGGGGGGGGGTGAGAGAGAGAGTTCACCTCAGCGGTACAGAGTGGAGGTAATGGGGGGGGGGGGGGGGGGGGGTGAGAGAGAGAGTTCACCTCAGCGGTACAGAGTGGAGGTAATGGGGGGGGGGGGGGGTGAGAGAGAGAGAGTTCACCTCAGAGGTACAGAGTGGAGGTAATGGGGGGGGGGGTGAGAGAGAGAGAGCTCACCTCAGAGGTACAGAGTGGAGGTAATCGGGGGTGGGGGTGGGGGGGGGGGTGAGAGAGTTCACCTCAGAGGTACAGAGTGGAGGTAATGGGGGGGTGGGGGGGGGTGAGAGAGTTCACCTCAGAGGTACAGAGTGGAGGTAATGGGGGGGGGAGGGGGTGAGAGAGTTCACCTCAGAGGTACAGAGTGGAGGTAATGGGGGGGGGGGGGGGGTGAGAGAGTTCACCTCAGAGGTACAGAGTGGAGTAATGGGGGGGGGGGGTGAGAGAGAGAGTTCACCTCAGAGTACAGAGTGGAGGTAATGGGGGGGGGGGGGGGGGGTGAGAGAGTTCACCTCAGAGGTACAGAGTGGAGGTAATGGGGGGGGGGGGGGGGTGAGAGAGTTCACCTCAGAGGTACAGAGTGGAGGTAATGGGGGGGGGGGGAGTGAGAGAGAGAGTTCACCTCAGAGGTGCAGAGTGGAGGTAATGGGGGGGTGAGAGAGAGAGAGTTCACCTCAGAGGTACAGAGTGGAGGTAATGGGGGGAGGGGGGGGGGGGTGAGAGAGAGAGAGTTCACCTCAGAGGTACAGAGTGGAGGTAATGGGGGGGGGGGGTGAGGGAGTTCACCTCAGAGGTACAGAGTGGAGGTAATGGGGGGGGGGGGGGGGGGTGAGAGAGTTCACCTCAGAGGTACAGAGTGGAGAAAGTCAGGGGGTGTGTGGGGGGGATTTCTTAATTCCCATCTCGTTCTCTCTTTCTCTCCCCGACGTCTCGTTCTCTCTTTCTCTCCCCGACGTCTCGTTCTCTCTTTCCTTCCCTGACGTCTCGTTCTCTCTTTCCCTCCCTGACATTCTCTCTTTCCCTCCCTGACGTCTCGTTCTCTCTTTCCCTCCCCGACGTCTCGTTCTCTCTTTCCCTCCCCGACGTCTCGTTCTCTCTTTCCCTCCCCGACGTCTCGTTCACTCTTTCCCTCCCTGACGTCTCGTTCTCTCTTTCCCTCCCTGACGTCTCGTTCTCTCTTTCCCTCCCTGACGTCTCGTTCTCTCTTTCCCTCCCTGACGTCTCGTTCTCTCTTTCCCTCCCTGACGTCTCGTTCTCTCTTTCCCTCCCTGACGTCTCGTTCTCTCTTTCCCTCCCTGACGTCTCGTTCTCTCTTTCCCTCCCTGACGTCTCGTTCTCTCTTTCCCTCCCCGACGTCTCGTTCTCTCTTTCCCTCCCCGACGTCTCGTTCTCTCTTTCCCTCCCCGACGTCTCGTTCTCTCTTTCTCTCCCCGACGTCTCGTTCTCTCTTTCCCTCCCCGACGTCTCGTTCTCTCTTTCCCTCCCCGACGTCTCGTTCTCTCTTTCCCTCCCCGACATCTCGTTCTCTCTTTCCCTCCCCGATGTCTCGTTCTCTCTTTCCCTCCCCGACGTCTCGTTCTCTCTTTCCCTCCCTGACGTCTTTTTCTCTCTTTCCCTCCCTGACGTTCTCTCTTTGCCTCCCTGACGTCTCGTTCTCTCTTTCCCTCACGTTCTCTCTTTCCCTCCCTGACGTCTCGTTCTCTCTTTCCCTCACGTTCTCTCTTTCCCTCCCTGACGTCTCGTTCTCTCTTTGCCTCCCTGACGTCTCGTTCTCTCTTTCCCTCACGCTCTCTCTCCCTCCCTGACGTCTCATTCTCTCTTTCCCTCCCCGATGTCTCGTTCTCTCTTTCCCTCCCCGACGTCTCGTTCTCTCTTTCCCTCCCCGACATTCTCTCTTTCCTTCCCTGACGTCTCGTTCTCTCTTTCCCTCCCCGACGTCTCGTTCTCTCTTTCCCTCCCCGACGTCTCATTCTCTCTTTCCCTCCCCGATGTCTCGTTCTCTCTTTCCTTCCCCGACGTCTCGTTCTCTCTTTCCCTCCCTGACATTCTCTCTTTCCCTCCCTGACGTCTCGTTCTCTCTTTCCCTCCCCGATGTCTCGTTCTCTCTTTCCCTCCCCGACGTCTCGTTCTCTCTTTCCCTCCCTGACGTCTCGTTCTCTCTTTCCCTCCCTGACGTCTCGTTCTCTCTTTCCCTCCCTGACGTTCTCTCTTTCCCTCCCTGACGTCTCGTTCTCTCTTTCCCTCCCTGACGTTCTCTCTTTCCCTCCCTGATGTCTCGTTCTCTCTTTCCCTCCCTGACGTTCTCTTTCCCTCCCTAACGTCTCGTTCTCTCTTTCCCTCCCTGACGTCTCGTTCTCTCTTTCCCTCCCTGACGTCTCGTTCTCTCTTTCCCTCCCTGACGTTCTCTCTTTCCCTCCCTGACGTCTCGTTCTCTCTTTCCCTCCCTGACGTCTCGTTCTCTCTTTCCCTCCCTGACGTCTCGTTCTCTCTTTCCCTCCCTGACGTTCTCTCTTTCCCTCCCTGACGTTCTCTCTTTCCCTCCCTGACGTTCTCTCTTTCCCTCCCTGACGTTCTCTCTTTCCCTCCCTGACGTTCTCTCTTTCCCTCCCTGACGTCTCGTTCTCTCTTTCCCTCCCTGATGTTCTCTCTTTCCCTCCCTGACGTTCTCTCTTTCCCTCCCTGATGTCTCGTTCTCTCTTTCCTTCCCTGACGTTCTCTCTTTCCCTCCCTGACGTTCTCTCTTTCCCTCCCTGACGTCTCGTTCTCTCTTTCCCTCCCTGACGTTCTCTCTTTCCCTCCCTGATGTCTCGTTCTCTCTTTCCCTCCCTGACGTTCTCTTTCCCTCCCTGACGTCTCGTTCTCTCTTTCCCTCCCCGACGTCTCGTTCTCTCTTTCCCTCCCCGACGTCTCGTTCTCTCTTTCCCTCCCCGACGTCTCGTTCTCTCTTTCCCTCCCTGACGTCTCGTTCTCTCTTTCCCTCCCTGACGTCTCGTTCTCTCTTTCCCTCCCTGACGTTCTCGCTTTCCTTCCATGACGTCTCTTTCTCTCTTTCCCTCCCTGACGTCTCGTTCTCTCTTTCCCTCCCCGACGTCTCGTTCTCTCTTTCCTTCCCTGACGTCTCGTTCTCTCTTTCCCTCCCCGACGTCTCGTTCTCTCTTTCCCTCCCCGACGTCTCGTTCTCTCTTTCCCTCCCTGACGTCTCATTCTCTCTTTCCCTCCCTGACGTCTCGTTCTCTCTTTCCCTCCCCGACGTCTCGTTCTCCCTTTCCTTCCCCGACGTCTCGTTCTCTCTTTCCCTCCCTGACGTTCTCGCTTTCCCTCCATGACGTCTCTTTCTCTCTTTCCCTCCCTGACGTCTCGTTCTCTCTTTCCCTCCCCGACGTCTCGTTCTCTCTTTCCCTCCCCGACGTCTCGTTCTCTCTTTCCCTCCCCGACGTCTCGTTCTCTCTTTCCCTCCCCGACGTTCTCTCTTTGTCAGCCTCTATCCAGAAGCGCTTGAAGAAAGAGAAAAGATTGAAGAGGAAACTACAGGAAGTGTTGTCGTTTGAGTCCAAGAGGAGGGAGAGAGTTGAGGATGCTCTGAAACACTGTTCCTCTCTCTCTCCTCCCAGCTGCAGCAACGGTGAGGCTCCTGTCTGTTCTCTGATGGTTTCTGGATGCTGTTATTCATATCTCATTGAGAGGTGACGTCAGCAGAAAAGGATATTAGATGTGTTTTGAAAACGTCGGTCTATTGCATCGTTTACGGTCTATTTAACTGTCTGAACTCTTGGTTTCTTCTTGACCACAGATATTGAGGAACCAGAAGAGGAACCTGAACTGAATGGTAACCAGCATGACAATCCTACAGTCCAAGGTATGGACACACATCTTACCCATATTCCAGTCAGTCTGGGAGCACTGTGAACGGTACAGATACCCATAGGTTTGGTAGAGGAGAGGAATACTGTAAACAGTACAGATACCCATAGGTTTGGTAGAGGAGAGGAATACTGTAAACAGTACAGATACCCATAGGTTTGGTAGAGGAATACTGTAAACAGTACAGATACCCATAGGTTTGGTAGAGGAGAGGAATACTGTAAACAGTACAGATACCCATAGGTTTGGTAGAGGAATACTGTAAACAGTACAGATACCCATAGGTTTGGTAGAGGAGAGGAATACTGTAAACAGTACAGATACCCATAGGTTTGGTAGAGGAATACTGTAAACAGTACAGATACCCATAGGTTTGGTAGAGGAGAGGAATTTCAAATAGTCATAAATGCAGTTTTTTATTATATTCAGAAGAGTAGAATTAATTTTATTTTGTAGTAGCTATAAATACAATCCATGACTCTGAAGGGTCTTTAATATGTTCTGCTCTACTCATTACTTCTCTTTTCTTCCTTCTGTCCCCCCTCCTCCTCCTCCTCCTCCTCCTCCTCCTCCTCCTCCCTCTCCTCCTCCTCCTCCTCCTCCTCCCCCTCCTCCTCCTCCTCCTCTCTCCACTCCATATCGTTCTCTAAAATCTCTGTCATATGCATTCTTTTCCGCCTCCCCCTTCTGTCCCTCGTCCCAGAATCCTGTTCGTTCCTGAAGACCCCGCTACTGTTCTAATTACATCGCTGCGAGCTCATCACGGAACACCCGGCCTGTTGCCACGACAGCCTGGAAAGGGAACAACTCTCCTGTTTGGATTGACTGAAAGGAGAGGGGAGGGACGTTTAAAAGAAATGAACTGATTAACTAAAAAGGTGGTCAGACTGCGTCAGAATGTTCCGTCGTTAGTTCATTCTGTCGTTTATTCATCCCTCTGTATTTGGACTGATGGAAATACCTTTTCTTATGTTCTTATCTCTCTCTCTCTCTCTCTCTCTCTCTCTGTCTCTCTCTCTCTCTTTCCATCTCTCTGTCTCTCTTTCTCTCTCTATCCCTCTATCTCTCTGTGTCTCTATCTCTCTGTCTCTCTCTCTCTCTGTCTCTCCCTCTCTCTGTCTCTCCCTCTCTCTGTCTCTCTATCCCTCTGTCTCTCCCTATCTCTCTGTCTCTCTCTTTCTCTCTGTGTCTCTCTCTCTTTATTTTGGGAAATATTGAAAGCATAAACATCTGTTCCTAGCCACTGAGCTCTAACTCCTCACCTTTGACCCCTGGACCTTGGGCCTATCAGAGTGAGGGCGGTTGTGTGCTACGTGTTTAACTATTGTTTAATCACAGAGAGTGAAGTGAGGAGTCTGCAGAAAGACCTGCTAGATAGATAGTACTGAGTGCGTCCCAAAAAGACTACTTATATAGCACCCTGGTTTATATTGTCTGGTTGGAGTTTAAAAAAGATCAATACAGTTTAATATACTGAACAAAAAATATAAACACAACATGCAACAATTTCTAAGATTTTACTGAGTTACAGTTTATATGAAGGAAATCAGTCAATTGATATGAATTCATGAGAACCTAATCTATGGATTTCACATGACTGGAAATACAGATATGCTTCTGTTGGTCACAGATACCGTTAATAAAAAGGTAGGATCAGGAAACCAGTCAGTATCTGGTGTGACCATGTGCCTCATACAGCGCGACACATCTCCTTCACATAGAGTTGATCAGGATGTTGATTGGTGGCCTGTGGAATGTTTGTCCCACTTTCTCTTCCATGGCTGTGTGAAGTCGCTGGATATCGGCGAGAACTGGAAAAACGCTGTCGTACACGTCGATCCAGAGCATCCCAAACATGCTCAACGGGTGACATGTTATATAAATTGTATTTTAATGTTTAAGGACTCTTGGAAGATTAGTCCAAATGAGAACACAAATATCTGGTGAGTATGCAGGCCATGGAAGAACCGGGACATTATCCTGCTGAAACATGAGGTGATGGTGGTGAGGGCGCGACAACGGACCTCAGGATCTCATCACTGTATTTTTTTGTTGGTGTGCAATTCAAATTACCATCGATAAAATGCAATTGTGTTCGTTGTGTCCGTAGCTGTCTTCCTGCCCATAACCATAACCCCACCATGGGACACTCTGCACTCAAGCCTCCTTGGATTGATATAACCACGTACCACGTCTCTTAGAAATTAGCTTTCTGTGTATTTATTTCATAAAAACATGAGACCAACACTTGACATGTTTCTATCTTTGTTCAGTATAATACTACAGTATAGTTCAGTATATAAAATATAGAATATGAGACTCTGTCTGCGTTTTTTTTTGTTTGTACGTATTTTCTGCAGTTACGTGAAATGAGTCGACACACACACACATATACACACACACACATATATACACACATATACACATACACAAACATATACACGTACAGACACACACACACACATATACACACACACATATACACACACATATATACACACACATACATACAAGGTGGTTCCATTTAGTGTGTCTGTTTACTCTGTATTATAGGTTAACGAGGTGAAACCTTTTCCCCTTGATCTCTAATGACTGTTTCCTCCTCTCTCCTTCCATCTCTCCATCCCTTCATCTCTATCACTTCATCCATCCATCTCTCATTTGTTAATGGAGTGGATGATGTAATTTCCCCTGAGAGAGAGAGAGAGGACAGAGAGAAAGAGAGAGAGAGAGAGGACGGAGAGAGAGGGAGGGAAAGGACGGGGAGAGAGAGGGAGGGAGAGGACAGAGAGAGAGAGGGAGGGAACGGAGAGGAGGACGGAGAGAGGAGAGGGAGAGGACGGAGAGAGAGAGGGAGGGAGAGGAGAGGGAGGGAGGGAGAGGACGGGGAGGGAGGGAGAGAGAGGACGGAGAGGGAGGGAGGGAGAGGACGGAGAGAGTGAGGGAGGACAAAGAGAGAGAGGGAGGGCGGAGAAAGAGAGGGAGGACAGAGAGAGAGAATGTAGCAGTCTAGTAAAACACTACCTGTCATTATGCATCATTAACTGTTAATGAAGGAAATTAGAACAGAAGGTTTCTCTCAAAGAACCTTTGGGTACCACCATACCCTGTGTGTGTGTGGGGGGGGGGGGGGGGGCAGTGTTCTCCTGTCCTCTCCTCTCTGAATTGATAACTTATTTTACCACAGGCATCTGTGATTTATCATAATTTACGGTGATTTCTCATCATTTTGGGGTGGCAGGTAGCCTAGTGGTTAACCGAAAGGTTGCTGGATCGAATCCCCGAGCTGACAAGGTAAAAATCTGTCGTTCTGTCCCTGAACAAGGCAGTTAACCCATTGTTCCCCCTGTAGGCTGTCATTGTGAATAAGAATTTGTTCTGAACTGACGTGCCTAGTTTAAATAAAGGTAAAATAAAAAATACACTTTTTTTTTTACCGGCGTTGGCCGACAGAGGTGTTGGAGGTGTGACTGAGGTATGAGCTGACCAATAGCTCACAACTTCCTTATTATCTTGACTGTGATAGGAGCTCTAATAGATGTCTTCATTTCAATTGGATGAGGGGATTTATACTGTTTTCAACTTGGAACGCGGCTGGATGGGATTTCTCAGATTATAGTCAGGTGAGGTTTCGTTCATCCAATGGCAGTGTCCCGATAAGATAGCATCCAATGGCAGTGTCCCGATAAGATAGCATCCAATGGCAGTGTCCCGATAAGATAGCATCCAATGGCAGTGCCCCGATAAGATAGCATCCAATGGCAGTGCCCCGATAAGATAGCATCCAATGGCAGTGTCCCGATAAGATATCATCCAATGGCAGTGTCCCGATAAGATAGCATCCAATGGCAGTGCCCCGATAAGATATCATCCAATGGCAGTGTCCCGATAAGAGGAGGAGGAGCCTGTGGGTTTGGCAGCTCTAACGCAGTTCCACCAAAACAACCAGATGTCAATCTGATTGAATCTCTCCTTCCTTCCCTCTCTCTCCTTACACCGGCTTCACACGCTCACCAAATAAGGCTGTGTGTGTGTGTGTGTATTTATTTGTATGTGCATGCGTGTGTGTATCTATGTGTGTGTGCGTGTGTGTGTGCGTGCGTGTGTGTGCGTGTATCTATGTGTGCGTATCTATGTGTGTGTGTGTGCGTATCTATGTGTGTGTGTGTGTGCGTATCTATGTGTGTGTGTGTGTGTGTGTGTGTGTGTGTGTGTGTGTGTGTGTGTGTGTGTGTGTGTGTGTGTGTGTGTGTGTGTGTGTGTGTGTGTGTGTGTGTGTGGCCCACTGAACGGATAACCCAATAAACAATTGTTTCCAAAGCCGTACATGTTTATTCTGGAGCAGAATGATGGTTTTGTTGTTCTGTCTGTCACTTGCTTCTTTGACGTGATGGATGACATCACACACCTGCCCCTCTCTGGGGATGAGACGAAACACACACACACACACACACACACACAGTACCCTTCTCCATTTCTCTGTGACTAAGTACGGAGCTCCTTTTGAAGCCGATGTTCCCTCGTTAGTGCTAGAGACGTCATCTGTCTGAAAATGACCTTTAAATATCCAGCGCTCTGGATGAGATCGTCAAACGGTTCCACAGCTGCAGAGTAGGACCCAGCACATCACTGCCATCCAGGACCTCGATACCAGGCGGTGTCAGAGGGTAGTGAGTAGGGACCAGCACATCCCTGCCATCCAGGACCTCGATACCAGGCGGTGTCAGAGGGTAGTGAGTAGGACCCAGCACATCCCTGCCATCCAGGACCTCGATACCAGGCGGTGTCAGAGGGTAGTGAGTAGGACCTAGCACATCACTGCCATCCAGGACCTCGATACCAGGCGGTGTCAGAGGGTAGTGAGTAGGACCCAGCACATCACTGCCATCCAGGACCTCGATACCAGGCGGTGTCAGAGGGTAGTGAGTAGGACCCAGCACATCACTGCCATCCAGGACCTCGATACCAGGCGGTGTCAGAGGGTAGTGAGTAGGACCCAGCACATCCCTGCCATCCAGGACCTCGATACCAGGCGGTGTCAGAGGGTAGTGAGTAGGACCCAGCACATCCGTGCCATCCAGGACCTCGATACCAGGCGGTGTCAGAGGGTAGTGAGTAGGACCCAGCACATCCCTGCCATCCAGGACCTCTATACCAGGCGGTGTCAGAGGGTAGTGAGTAGGACCCAGCACATCACTGCCATCCAGGACCTCGATACCAGGCGGTGTCAGAGGGTAGTGAGTAGGACCCAGCACATCCCTGCCATCCAGGACCTCGATACCAGGCGGTGTCAGAGGGTAGTGAGTAGGACCCAGCACATCACTGCCATCCAGGACCTCGATACCAGGCGGTGTCAGAGGAAGACCCAAACCATTTTCAAAGACTCCAGCCACCCTAGTCATAGACTGTTCTCTCTGCTACCATACGGCAAGCGGTACCGGAGCACCAAGTCTGAAACAAACAGAACCCCTAACAGCTACCAGTATTTCACTAAGCTACCAGTATTTCACTATGCTACCAGTATTTCACTACGCTACCAGTATTTCACTACGCTACCAGTATTACACTACGCTACCAGTATTTCACTAAGCTACCAGTATTTCACTACGCTACCAGTATTTCACTACGCTACCAGTATTTCACTATACAACCAGTATTTCACTACGCTACCAGTATTTCACTACGCTACCAGTATTACACTACGCTACCAGTAAAACCCTACGCTACCAGTATTTCACTACGCTACCAGTATTACACTACGCTACCAGTATTTCACTACGCTACCAGTATTTCACTAAGCTACCAGTATTTCACTACATTACCAGTATTTCACTATGCTACCAGTATTACACTACGCTACCAGTATTACACTACGTTACCAGTATTACACTACGCTACCAGTATTACAATACGCTACCAGTATTTCACTACGCTACCAGTATTTCACTACGCTACCAGTATTACACTAAGCTACCAGTATTACACTACGCTACCAGTATTTCACTACGCTACCAGTATTTCACTACGCTACCAGTATTTCACTACGCTACCAGTATTTCACTACGCTACCAGTATTACACAACGCTACCAGTATTTCACTACGCTACCAGTATTTCACTACGCTACCAGTATTTCACTACGCTACCAGTATTACACTACGCTAACAGTATTTCACTACGCTACCAGTATTTCACTACGCTACCAGTATTTCACTACGCTACCAGTATTTCACTACGCTACCAGTATTTCACTACGCTACCAGTATTTCACTACGCTACCAGTATTACACTACGCTACCTGTATTTCACTACGCTACCAGTATTTCACTACGCTACCAGTATTTCACTACGCTACCAGTATTTCACTACGCTACCAGTATTTCACTACGCTACCAGTATTTCACTACGCTACCAGTATTTCACTACGCTACCAGTATTTCACTACGCTACCAGTATTTCACTACGCTACCAGTATTTCACTACGCTACCAGTATTTCACTACGCTACCAGTATTTCACTACACTACCAGTATTTCACTATGCTACCAGTATTTCACTACATTACCAGTATTACACTACATTACCAGTATTACACTATACTACCAGTATTACACTACGTTACCAGTATTTCACTTTATTACCAGTATTTCACTACACTACCAGTATTTCACTACATTACCAGTATTTCACTACACTACCAGTATTACACTATGCTACCAGTATTACACTACATTACCAGTATTTCACTACACTACCAGTATTACACTATGCTACCAGTATTACACTACACTACCAGTATTACACTATGCTACCAGTATTTCACTACGCTACCAGTATTTCACTATGCTACCAGTATTTCACTATGCTACCAGTATTACACTACGCTACCAGTATTTCACTACATTACCAGTATTTCACTACGCTACCAGTATTACACTACATTACCTGGTACCCCTGCACTACGTTACCAGTATTACACTGCGCTACCAGTATTACCCTACGCTACCAGTATTACACTACGCTACCAGTATTTCACTACGCTACCAGTATTACACTTCGCTACCAGTTTTTCACTACATTACCAGTATTTCACTACGCTACCAGTATTACACTACGCTACCAGTATTTCACTACGCTACCAGTATTTCACTACGCTACCAGTATTTCACTACATTACCAGTATTACACTACAATACCAGTACTGGTACTTCCTGTATATAGCCATGTTATTACCTGGTACTTCCTGTTTATAGCCATGTTATTACCTTTTACTTCCTGTATATAGCCATGTTATTACCTGGTACTTCCTGTATATAGCCATGTTATTACCTGTTACTTCCTGTATATAGCCATGTTATTACCTGGTACCCCTGCACATCGACTCGGTACTGTTACTTCCTGTATATAGCCATGTTATTACCTGTTACTTCCTGTATATAGCCATGTTATTACCTGTTACTTCCTGTATATAGCCATGTTATTACCTGGTACCCCTGCACATCGACTCGGTACTGTTACTTCCTGTATATAGCCATGTTATTACCTGTTACTTCCTGTATATAGCCATGTTATTACCTGTTAATTCCTGTATATAGCCATGTTATTACCTGGTACCCCTGCACATCGACTCGGTACTGTTACTTCCTGTATATAGCCATGTTATTACCTGTTACTTCCTGTATATAGCCATGTTATTACCTGGTACTTCCTGTATATAGCCATGTTATTACCTGGTACTTCCTGTATATAGCCATGTTATTACCTGGTACTCCCTGTATATAGCCATGTTATTACCTGTTACTTCCTGTATATAGCCATGTTATTACCTGGTACTTCCTGTATATAGCCATGTTATTACCTGGTACTCCCTGTATATATCCATGTTATTACCTGGTACTCCCTGTATATAGCCATGTTATTACCTGTTACTTCCTGTTTATAGCCATGTTATTACCTGTTACTTCCTGTATATAGCTATGTTATTACCTGTTACTTCCTGTATATAGCCATGTTATTATGTCTGGTTATTGTTATTCACTGTGTATTTATCTGTACCTTCAACTCGGTTGGAAAAGGACCCAATAGTAAAATCAACATTTCACTGCTGCTCTTCACCATGTTGTTTTACGAAGCACGTGACATAACATTTCATTTGACTAAAAATGTCAAATGTAAATGAATCCCGATCCAAATGTTATTTTTCTTCCTAGAGGTCATTGTCCTCGTGAATGTCTGATCTAATGCTCTGAACATAGAATGCAGTTCAGGAAAAAGTGTTGGCCTCTATTTGACATCACATTAGGACAAACCAGCCGGCTTCAAAACAGAGAGACATTCCCAAAGGACCCGAAGTCCATCTCTTTTTACGTTGTTACTTTTATAAGCTCTCTCTTTTCTCACGTCCCAAGTCCACAAGTGCAGTGATCTCTTGCCAAGTTAAATTGTTTGGAAAATAACACAGAATGGATTCATGATATGGAAGGACTGAAAATAGTTTAATTGTGTGTGTCTTTCACATGCATTCTCAGAAGATGACACATTCAGAGAACACTTTTTCCCACCCATGAAGGAAGCAGAGAGGGAGGGAGGGAGGGAGGGAGGGAGAAAGAGACAGGGAGAATAGAGAGCGATAGCACCAAAATCTTTAGAATTTAGAACCCTGTAGACTCAGACTCTCTTCCTCTTTACTCAAATAAAACTTTATTGAGCGTACCCAGACACCCACAGGTAAAATTCAAAAACTTTATTGAGCGTACCCAGACACCCACAGGTATTTGGTGAGTGAGTGCAGAGTTAGGAGAAGACCAAACTCTCTGGTTATTTTAATCAAGTCAGGAGGGCTCTGTCCACAGTGATTAGGGTCCTGGGATGACTGGGGTGACTGGGTTGACTGGGATGACTGGGTTGACTGAGATGACTGGGTTGACTGGGGTCACTGGGATGATTGGGATGACTGGGGTCACTGGGATGATTGGGATGACTGGGGTCACTGGGATGATTGGGATGACTGGGATGATTGGGATGATTGGGATGACTGGGGTCACTGGGATGATTGGGATGACTGGGATGATTGGGATGATTGGGATGACTGGGGTCACTGGGATGATTGGGATGACTGGGATGATTGGGATGATTGGGATGATTGGGATGACTGGGGTCACTGGGATGACAGATGACTGGAGCCATCTCTCTTTTCTCTTCCAATTAATTTCCTTATTTTCTCCCTTTTTTCTGTAATAGTAGGACTAGTTATGATTTAGGTGTGTGTGTGTGTGTCCAGACCTACTGACTTTAGCCTTGCAGTCTTGGATGTTCCTCTTGCTTTCTGTTGTTCTCTCTCTCTCTTCCCTTCCCTATCTCCGCTGTATACATGGAAGTTCCTCTCTCTCTTTTCTACTGTGTACATTGTTAAAAGAGAAAACATTAAGAAACAGTGAGAGGCCTTCCACCTTTATCCTCTGATGTTGGAGAAGGGAGGAAGGAGGAGACCGGAGGATAACCGTTGAGGAGAGGAGAAAGGAGAGGAGAGAGGAGAAAGGAGAGGAGAGAGGAGAAAGGAGAGGAGAGAAGAGAAAGGAGGGCACACTCCTTACACCCTGAAAACTTCTCTCAATGGTGCTAGCAAGTCCAGGAGGCCAGAGTAGAAGTTGGCCTCCACTTAAGGGCAGTTTTAGGGATGCAGGGAGGAGAGAGTGATGGAGGGAGGAAGGAGAGAGGGCTGCAGGGAGGAGAGAGTGATGGAGGGAGGAGAGAGGAAGGAGACAGGGCTACAGGGAGGAGAGAGTGATGGAGGGAGGAGAGAGGAAGGAGAGAGGGCTGCAGAGAGGAGAGAGTGATGGAAGGAGAAGAGAGGAAGGAGAGAGGGCTGCAGAGAGGAGAGAGTGATGGAAGGAGAAGAGAGGAAGGAGACAGGGTTGCAGAGAGGAGAGAGTGATGGAGAGAGGAAGGAGAGAGGGCTACAGGGAGGAGAGAGTGATGGAGGGAGGAGAGAGGAAGGAGAGAGGGCTGCAGAGAGGAGAGAGTGGTGGAGGGAGGAGAGAGGGCTACAGGGAGGAGAGAGTGATGGAGGGAGGAGAGAGGAAGGAGAGAGGGCTGCAGAGAGGAGAGAGTGGTGGAGGGAAGAGAGAGGAAGGAGAGAGGAGAGAGTGATGGAGGGAGGAGAGAGGGCTGCAGAGAGGAGAGAGTGATGGAAGGAGAAGAGAGGAAGGAGAGAGGGGTGTGATAAGTGGGTACTAACACAACAGAACAAGTTGATATTCTGCTTTTGGGCAGAAACTATTTTAGGAAAGGGGAGGATGAAGGAGGAGGAGAAACAGAGGAGGGACAGGTCTAACTACTATAACCAGCTAAACATGCTAACCTATTAGTGTGTGTGTGTGTGTGTGTGTGTGTGTGTGTGTGTGTGTGTGTGTGTGTGTGTGTGTGTGTGTGTGTGTGTGTGTGTGTGTGTGTGTGTGTGTGTGTGTGTGTGTAAAGTTGGGGAGTGACTGATCATCTGATTACAAAAAAAACTACTGTTTCTGTAATCAGTTATGTTACCAGCAAAAATATCATAATCAGACTACTTTTGAAAAAACTATATAATTACTTATTGCAATAAGTTTTAAATAAACAAATGATGTTTGTAAAAAAGATATGACATCTTTCTGCTTTCTCAGTGACCACCGTTCTCTCCACTGAAACATTTAGCAATTCTAAGTTTGTTCCACCTGAGCGAGTCTGATAGCAAGTCAGAAACCACGATGATAAAAAGACCACTATGGTGTCAGAGACCACTATGATGTCAGAGACCACTTTGATGAAGAGACCACTATGATGTCAGAGACCACTATGATGTCAGAGGCCACTATGATGTCAGAGTCCACTATGATGTCAGAGGCTACTATGATGTCAGAGCCCACTATGATGTCAGAGCCCACTATGATGTCAGAGACCACTATGATGTCAGAGCCCAATATGAGGTCAGAGCCCAATATGATGTCAGAGCCCACTATGATGTCAGAGACCACTATGATGTCAGAGCCCAATATGATGTCAGAGCCCAATATGATGTCAGAGACCACTATGATGTCAGAGCCCAATATGATGTCAGAGCCCAATATGATGTCAGAGCCCAATATGATGTCAGAGCCTACTATGATGTCAGAGCCCAATATGATGTCAGAGCCCAATATGATGTCAGAGCCCAATATGATGTCAGAGCCCAATATGATGTCAGAGCCCAATATGATGTCAGAGCCCAATATGATGTCAGAGGCCAATATGATGTCAGAGCCCACTATGATGTCAGAGCCCAATATGATGTCAGAGCCCAATATGATGTCAGAGCCCAATATGATGTCAGAGCCCAATATGATGTCAGAGCCCAATATGATGTCAGAGCCCAATATTATGTCAGAGCCCAATATGATGTCAGAGCCCAATATGATGTCAGAGCCCAATATGATGTCAGAGCCCACTACGGGTCTGGGAGTCAGGACTCAGGTCAAGAACACAGTACATCCAATGTTCCCTTTAATTTATTCCGTCACTGAGCAAATTCCAGGTCAGCTGAGCGTAAACTTGAACAGTTGTGAAAATTCTGTGCAACTTCCAGCGGGTGTTGACTGTGAACACTGAGGCTGTACCCGCTTTTAGTAGTTTTACTGTGAACACTGAGGCTGTACCCGCTTTTAGTTACAGCTTTACTGTGAACACTGAGGCTGTACCCGCTTTAAGTTACAGTTTTACTGTGAACACTGAGGCTGTACCCGCTATGAGTTACAGCTTTACTGTGAACACTGAGGCTGTACCCGCTTTTAGTTACAGTTTTACTGTGAACACTGAGGCTGTACCCGCTTTAAGTTACAGTTTTACTGTGAACACTGAGGCTGTACCTGCTTTAAGTTACAGTTTTACTGTGAACACTGAGGCTTTAAGTTACAGTTTTACTGTGAACACTGAGGCTGTACCCGCTCTAAGTTACAGTTTGACTGTGAACACTGAGGCTGTACCCGCTCTAAGTTACAGTTTGACTGTGAACACTGAGGCTGTACCCGCTCTAAGTTACAGTTTGACTGTGAACACTGAGGCTTTAAGTTACATTTTAACAGTGGTCAAGTAGGCTACTGTGGCTATTTGATCACTACCAGAGTGGCCTACCATCAAAAACAATGGAGAAAATGCATCCCATAACATTTTAACATGGAAATAGCTGTTCTATCATTCAGCCTACAGTAGCAGCCAATGTGTGGTGTTTAATGTAGGTCTACATTCCATGAGACTTTTGAATAAAACATGCAGGGCTTGACATTAACCTGTTTATCCACCTGTCCTTCAGACAAGGAGGGGACTGGAAATGTTTTTTGATGCAAGAAACCACTTCACAAAATAAAATGCATTATTATTCCCGTACCATTATTACAGAGAATCAGACAAATTATGCTAACCTCTGCCTGATTTTCAGCCCGGGAGTAATATTCTATGAGTTGATTCGGTTCGGGACTAATATTCTATGAGTTGATTCGGTTCGGAATGAATATTCTATGAGTTGATTCGGTTCGGAATGAATATTCTATGAGTTGATTCGTTTCAGGACTAATATTCTATGAGTTGATTCGGTTCGGGACTAATATTCTATGAGTCGATTCGGTTCTGGACTAATATTCGAAGAGTTGATTTGGTTCGGGACTAATATTCTATGAGTTGATTCGGTTCGGGACTAATATTCTATGAGTTGATTTGGTTCGGGACTAATATTCTATGAGTTGATTCGGTTCTGGACTAATATTCTATGAGTTGATTCGGTTCTGGACTAATATTCGAAGAGTTGATTCGGTTCGGGACTAATATTCTAAGAGTTGATTCGATTCTGGACTAATATTCTAAGAGTTGATTCGGTTCGGGACTAATATTCCATGAGTTGATTCGGTTCGGGACTAATATTCTAAGTGTTGATTCGGTTCGGGACTAATATTCTAAGAGTTGATTCGGTTCGGAATGAATATTCTAAGAGTTGATTCGGTTCTGGACTAATATTCTAAGAGTTGATTCAGTTCGGGACTAATATTCTAAGAGTTGATTCAGTTCGGGACTAATATTCTAAGAGTTGATTCGGTTCGGGAGTAATATTCTATGAGTTGATTCGGTTTGGACCGGCCGGGGTTTATGGTTTGTGTAACATGGTAACATATGTTTGAGACCAACGCGTGGTCGTGGCTGTGTGAGAAGCTAAGGTCTATGATCTCTCTCCCTCTCTCTGCTCTGATAGACAGATGAGCCTGCAACTCTCATCTCTCCAGCTGTTGCACTCAATCATGTATTTCCTTATATAAGGAAAGCACAAGGGCTCTGAAGGAACTGCAGCACTCATGATAAATTGAAATACATTTGTCAAAATTATAGAATTACTGCTGTCTGTTAATAAAATCATTCAGAATAGCCTACGAGACCATGAGAAGGACTATAAATTAGTCCCGGAGGATCAATAGCTGCTTTTTAAAAATAGCCTAGTTGTGGAATGTAGCCGAATAACAGTGAAAAAAACATCCTCTAGACAAAACAGGCCTTTTGCAGTACTTCAAATACAATCCAGGGAAAACAAACGTTGGAAAGCAAATGTCTCCTCCTGAAAAGCAAAGACTCTATGCTGTAGGCTACCAAAATATTTGATCAACTTACAAATATTGTTTTACAAAGAAGACACAGAGAGAGAGAGACAGAGAGAGAGAGAGAGAGAGAGAGAGACACAGAGAGAGAGAGAGACAGAGAGAGACACAGAGAGAGACAGAGAGACAGAGACAGCGAGACAGAGACAGAGAGACTTTTGGCACGAGCTCAATCAGCCATAACCAGCAAGTGAGCTGCCCCTCATTGGGTGAGTCAGTGAAACTGGAAAGCATGTGGAGGACCTCCTCATATTGCAGCCTACAACATGTCTTCATACACCCATGGGCTATTGATGGATTCAAGACAAGGTCATTTTCATTGATTTTCATTGACCTCAGTTTGTCAGTGTCAAAAGTAGCCTTGCAATTTCGATCATTTGTTGCTGTATTAAATAAGATTCTGCCAAAAGCATCCAGTCATGTAAAATGACATAGAATGACATGACATCTGGGAAAGGGGGGGGGGGGGGGGGGGGGAGAATGCATGTCAGAAAACAGATCATTGAAGAATCCATTGAATCCAATCACTTCTGGGAAAATTGGAACAGACTAAACAAACCTCAACATGAAGAGTTATCTATCCAAAACAGAGATGTCTGGATAAACCACTTCTTCAATCTTTTTCGGCCATATAACAAAGAACAAACAACAAAAAACATACACAGGATCAAATACACATTTTTTAATCAACTATTAAAAGACTTCCAGAACCCACTGGATTCTACAATTACATTGAATGAACTATAGGACAGAAAACAAACCCTCCAACTCAAAAAGGCCCGTGGTGTTGATAGTATCCTCAATGAAGTGATAAAATATACAGACCTCAAATTCCAATTGGCTACACTTAAACTCTTTAACTGTCCGGCATCTTCCCCAATATTTGGAACCAAGGTCTGGTCAATCCAATCCACAAAAGTGGAGACAAATTCGACCCCGATAACTACCGTAGGATACGCATCAACAGCAATCTCAGAAAAATCGTCTGCAGTATCATCAACAGCAGATTCGTACATTTCCTCAGCGAAAGCAATGGCCTCAGCAAATGTCAAATCTGCTTCTTGACAAAATACCGTACGACAGACCACGTAAGTCTTGTCATGCTTTGTTGATTTCGAAAAAAGCTTTTGAGTCAATTTGACATGAGGGTCTGCTATACAAATGCATGGGGGGAAAGCGTATGTCATTATAAAATACATGTACACAACCAACAAGTGTGCAGTTAAAATTGATCAAAAAACACACACGTTTCTTTCCACAGGGCCGTGGGGTGAGACAGGGATGCAGCTTAAGCCCCACCCTCTTCAACATATACAGTATGTCAGTGAATTGGCGCGGGCACTAGGACAGTCTGCAGCACCCGGCCTCACCCTACTAGAACAGTCTGCAGCACCCGGCCTCACCATACTAGAATCTGAAGTCAAATGTCTGTTTGCTGATGATCTGGTGCTTCTGTCACTAACCAAGGAGGGACTACAGCAGCACCTAGATCTTCTGCACAGATTCTGCCAGACCTGGACCCTGAAAGTAAATCTCAGCAAGACAAAAATAATGGTGTTCCAAAAAAGGTCCAGTTGCCAGGACCACAAATACAATTTCCATCTAGACACCGTTGCCTTAGAGCACACAAAAAACAATACATACCTTGGCCTAAACATCAGCGTCACAAGTAACTTCCACAAAGCTGTGAACGATCTGAGAGACAAGGCAAGAAGGGCCTTCTATGCCATCAAAAGGAACATAAAATTCAACATGCCAATTAGGATCTGGCTAAAAAATACTTAAATTAGTTATAGAACTCAATGCCCTCATGGTTGTGATAGACAATGCAGAACAAAGTGGGATACCTAGTCAGTTGTACAACTGAATGTCTTCCTCATTTAACCCAACCCCTCTGAATCAGAGAGGTGGGGGGGGGGGGGGGGGGTCTGCCTTAATCAACCTCCACAGCACCCGGGGAACAGTGGGTTAACTTCCTTGCTCAGGGGCAGAACGACAGATTTTTACCTTGTCAGCTCAGGGATTCAATCCAGCAACCTTTTGGTTACTGGCTCAACACTCTAACCAATAGGCTACCTGCCGTCCCTACACTCTAACCACTAGGCTACCTGCCACCTCTACACTCTAACCAAGAGGCTACCTGCCACCTCTACACTCTAACCACGAGGCTACCTGCCACCTCTACACTCTAACCACGAGGCTACCTGCTGCCCCTACACTCTAACCACTAGGCTACCTGCCGCCCCTACACTCTAACCACTAGGCTACCTGCCACCTCTACACTCTAACCACTAGGCTACCTGCCACCTCTACACTCTAACCGCTAGGCTACCTGCCACCTCTACACTCTAACCACGAGGCTACCTGCCACCTCTACACTCTAACCACTAGGCTACCTACCACCTCTACACTCTAACCACTAGGCTACCTACCACCTCTACACTCTAACCACGAGGCTACCTGCCACCTCTACACTCTAACCACGAGGCTACCTGCCACCTCTACACTCTAACCACGAGGCTACCTGCCACCTCTACACTCTAACCACGAGGCTACCTGCCTAGTGGGTTGAATATTGTGCAACTGACTAGGTTTTTTTATCAAAAACTTTTTTTTACTGTTCTGATTGTTTATTTCCCTTGTTTATTTTACATTTGTTTCTTGTCTATATGTAAACATATATATGTTTCCCATGCCAATAAAGCCCTTCGAATTGAAAATTGAAATGGAGAGTGTGACAGAAAGAGAGATGAAGAGAGCGAGAGAGAGAAATGGGGGAGTGGAAGGAGAGAGAGATGAGAGCGAGAAATGGGAGAGAGAGATGAGAGATGAGAGGAGGGAGAGTGAATTGAGAGAGGCAGAGATAATGCCATATGAAGATTGCAATTGTAAAACGATCAATATTACACTTTCAGTTTTATTTCTAGAGATTACAGAATGAAAATAAACCAGCGGCCTGTGATAAGGTTTGTGTGTGTGTGTGTGAATAATAGTAACAGGGTCTTGTTGAATAATGTTATTATTTTCATTCTGTTGTCCATCCATTGTCCAAGTGTGTGATGCTGTGTATTTAGGGGAATTATTCATAGAGGTGTGTTTGTTGAGGTGAGAGAGAGAGTCCACAGACTCCAATACATTTAAATACTAGAGATGAGACACACTCGTCTTATCATACTAGAGATGAGACACACTCATCTTATCATACTAGAGATGACACACTCGTCTTATCATACTAGAGATGAGACACACTCATCTTAACATACTAGAGATGAGATACACTCGTCTTATCACACTAGAGATGAGACACACTCATCTTAACATACTAGAGATGAGACACACTCGTCTTATCACACTAGAGATGAGACACACTCGTCTTATCACACTAGAGATGAGACACACTCGTCTTATCACACTAGAGATGAGACACACTCGTCTTATCACACTAGAGATGAGACACACGCATCTTAACATACTAGAGATGAGACACACGCATCTTATCATACTAGAGATGAGACACACTCATCTTATCATACTAGAGATGAGACACACTCGTCTTATCACACTAGAGATGAGACACACTCATCTTATCACACTAGAGATGAGACACACTCGTCTTATCATACTAGAGATGAGACACACTCGTCTTATCACACTAGAGATGAGACACTCGTCTTATTATACTAGAGATGAGACACACTCGTCTTATCACACTAGAGATGAGACACTCGTCTTATCATACTAGAGATGAGACACACTCATCTTATCATACTAGAGATGAGACACACGCATCTTATCATACTAGAGATGAGACACACGCATCTTATCATACTAGAGATGAGACACACTCATCTTATCATACTAGAGATGAGACACACTCATCTTATCATACTAGAGATGAGACACACTCATCTTATCATACTAGAGATGAGACACACTCATCTTATCATACTAGAGATGAGACACACGCATCTTATCATACTAGAGATGAGACACACGCATCTTATCATACTAGAGATGAGACACACGCGTCTTATCATACTAGAGATGAGACACACTCGTCTTATCATACTAGAGATGAGACACTCGTCTTATCATACTAGAGATGAGACACTCGTCTTATCATACTAGAGATGAGACACACTCGTCTTATCATACTAGAGATGAGACACACTCGTCTTATCATACTAGAGATGAGACACACTCGTCTTATCATACTAGAGATGAGACACACGCATCTTATCATACTAGAGATGAGACACACGCATCTTATCACACTAGAGATGAGATGGCACAAACACACTGTGAATGAGGGATTTACTTTCCAAATCAAATCTTATTGGTCACATACACATGGTCAGGGTTAGCAGATGTTATTGGTCACAGGGTTAGCAGATGTTATTGGTCACAGGGTTAGCAGATGTTATTTGTCACATGGTTAGCAGATGTTATTGGTCACATGGTTAGCAGATGTTATTGGTCACATGGTAAGCAGATGTTATTGGTCACATGGTAAGCAGATGGTATTGGTCACATGGTAAGCAGATGGTATTGGTCACATGGTTAGCAGATGTTATTGGTCACATGGTAAGCAGATGGTATTGGTCACATGGTTAGCAGATGTTATTGGTCACATGGTTAGCAGATGTTATTGGTCACATACACATGGTTAGCAGATGTTGTTGGTCACATGGTTATCAGATGTTATTGGTCACATGGTTATCAGATGTTATTGGTCACATGGTTATCAGATGTTATTGGTCACATGGTTAGCATGACGAATGATATGTTAACATTGCCAAAGCAAGTGAGGTAGATAATTTAAAAAAGTGAAACAAACAATAAAAATGAACAGTAAACATTACACTCACAAAAGTTCCAAAAGAATACAGACATTACAAATGTCATATTAGGTGCAAATAGTGTGGAAGAGGCAGGGATGAGTCTCTCAGATTGTTCACAGCTTTGTGGAAGTTACCTGTGGCGCTGATGTTAAGGCCAAGGCATGTATAGTTGTGTGTGTGCTCTAGGGCAACGGTGTCTAGATGGAATTTGTATTTGTGGCCTGTGCCTCTCTCTCTCTCTCTAAATCAGCAACAGCAGAGTCAATGGACCAATACTAGAGCTATGCTTCCATCTAGTGGCCAAGCATTTCCCTACACCCCCAATAACATACACATGCTAGATATCTGTGTATGCGACCAATATAATTCGATTTTTTATATGTGATGGTTCTTATTTTCCCATCTAAAATCAGCTTAACCCGCTTTAGTTGGTTCTTTTTGCAGTCTATAGCAACGTTTCCCCCCCCCCATTTTATTACCTTTGACACATTTTGTTTCAGTTTATTTGATTTAGAATGTGATTTTGGAATGTGATTTTGGAATGTGATTTTGGAATGTGATTTTGGAATGTGATTTAGGAATGTGATTTAGAATGTGATTTAGAATGTGATTTTGGAATGTGATTTTGGAATGTAATTTAGAATGTGATTTTGGAATGTAATTTAGAATGTGATTTTGGAATGTGATTTAGGAATGTGATTTTGGAATGTGATTTAGGAATGTGATTTTGGAATGTGATTTAGAATGTGATTTAGAATGTGATTTTGGAATGTGATTTAGAATGTGATTTTGGAATGTGATTTAGAATGTGATTTTGGAATGTAATTTAGAATGTGATTTTGGAATGTGATTTTGGAATGTAATTTAGAATGTGATTTTGGAATGTGATTTTGGAATGTGATTTAGGAATGTGATTTTGGAATGTGATTTTGGAATGTGATTTAGAATGTGATTTAGAATGTGATTTAGAATGTGATTTTGGAATGTGATTTAGAATGTGATTTTGGAATGTGATTTAGAATGTGATTTTGGAATGTGATTTTGCCACAAGTTATGTTCACCCAGTTGTGTTTATTTACCATGGTTTTTCATTTCGTTTTCAACTCCGAAGGTGAGAGTAAATCACCCATGTTTAGTATAACTTTGCAGGGCATTAGTGGTTGGTTTTCCCTTAATGTGTCTTGTCTGATGGTCAAGCGGGAGATTTTGTATTAATGACTTGATCTACGAATTACAGCCTTTCTCTTCTTCATCATCTCCAGAACCTTCCGTCTCCTTCATCTTTTCAATCAGGAAGTCCAGATGGATGTTAGTGGACAGTGAGTTACTCTCCTCCAGTTGGAACTACTGGTAGGATTCTTCCACCAATCTGTCTATCTCTTTTTTCCCCCTTGCGAGTCGTTCTGGCTTTTTACCTCACGATTATTCTGAACCTCGCCTGAGAAATTGATGACTTTACAACAGAAAGGATGGTGAGACGGTAGGGGAATCTACTACTTCCAAAAGATGTCATAAACTGTAACCTCTAACATTTCACTTTCAGCTCGACTCCCCTTGGTAAATGATCTCAAACCAGATCGTGTCTCCTCTCTCTACACCCATGACATTGATTGATCATGGTGTAACAGTATAACTTTAGTACGTCCCCTCGCCCCGACCTCGCTAGCTAGCCATTTCACATCCGTTACCATGGCATTGATCCTAGTGTTTCTGTCTCTCCCACCGTCAGAATGGTTTTGTTGTCCCGATTGTGATTTCTCTCTCGGTCTCATTTTATCCCTCTAGACTTTTGCTTGATCGGTACTATCTGATACAGTGTAGGAGGTATTTTTATGCAGTTTCCTGTAAAACAAAATAATACTGATGTTAGCCTTACTGGCAATGCTTCAAAATAAATTAATAGTAATAACAGTATGTACGATCTCAACAGTTCATGTTGTGTTTGTGTTATCCACAGCGGAATTAAATCCCAAGCCTCTTACCAACTGAGCCACACAGGACAAGAACTCATGTAAAGTTCATATTTTCTACTGGCAAAACCCCCCCAAACGTATAGCTGTGGTGTAAATGTTTGTGTGTTAAACTTATTTCTGTGGTGTAAATGTTTGTGTGTTAAACACCCCATAGCTGTGGTGTAAATGTGTTCTATAATGCAACTCCGTGGAAGGTTTGTGCCACTCCACTGTGCATCGTGGACACATACAGGACATAACAAAATAAATAATTTGAAATAATGAGCTATATTTTATTATACTAATACAATTGCTCTGAGAAATATATTTTTTAACAACTAAAAAAAAACATTAAAAAAACGATAGGGGTCAAAATGATTAGATGCCCTGTTTTTAATACTCCTTGATAACGACAAAGGCACAGCATGGCAGGCAGACTCGGCTCAGAGTGGTCATGCGGGCGGGCTCAGAGTCAGGACGGGCAAGGGTCAAAAACCAGGAGTGTGAGAAAACGAGAGGCTGGGAAAAGACAGGAGCCGACAGGACAAATGCTGGTAGGCTTGACAAACAAGACGACCTGGCAACAAACAGAGAACACAGGTATAAATACACGGGGGATAATGGGGAAGATGGGCGACACCTGGAGGGGGGGGTGGAGACAAGCACCAAGACAGGTGAAACAGATCAGGGCGTGACACATACAGAGTCTTTCCAATCTTTTCGTCTGCGCTCATGGAATGCCCTCTAATTTAAACCACTGGGTTTCAAGTCCGGAGATTGAGATGGCCATCGCAATATGTTGATTTTGTTGTCAATTAAGCATTTGTTTGTGGATTTTGATGTGTTCTTGGGGTTATTGTCTTGCTGGAAGATCCACTTGCGGCTAAGTTTTGGCCTCTTGGCAGAGGCAACTAGGTTTTTGTCTAAAATATCCTCGTACTTGGTAAAGTTCCTGATGTCGTTGACCTCAACAAGGGCCCCAGGACCAGTGGAAACAAAATAGCCCCAAAACATCAAAGATCCACCATAATATTTACAGTAGCCTCTATGTTCATGTCATATGACCATAGCACCGCCTGGGGTTTACTAAGTTACGCCATTAGCACTTGGATTGGAACCGGTGCTATCGTCATATGACATGAAAATAGAGGAGTTTGGCCTTCGAAAGATGAAGGCATATTGCAGGCTGTGTAGTAGACCATGTAGCCATGGATCATGACAAATGATAGCTTCGCTAGCCGGCTAACTTGGGTATCTAGCTAAATAATCATGGATCATGACGAATGATACCAAAGTTAGCTATCTAGCTAAGTAATCATGCATCATGACGAATGATAGCTTCGCTAGCCAGCTAACCTGGGTATCTAGCTAAATAATCATGGATCATGACGAATGATACCAAAGTTAGCTAAGTAATCATGCATCTTGACGAATGATAGCTTCGCTAGCCAGCTAACTTGGGTATCTAGCTAAATAATCATGGATCATGACGAATGATACCAAAGTTAGCTATCTAGCTAAGTAATCATGCATCATGACGAATGATAGCTTAGTTAGCCAGCTAACTTGGGTATCTAGCTAAATAATCATGACAAATGATAGCTAGCCAGCTAACTTAGGTATCTAGCTAAATAATCATGACAAATGATAGCTTAGCTAGTCAGCTAACTTGGGTATCTAGCTAAATAATCATGACAAATGATAGCTAGCCAGCTAACTTAGGTATCTAGCTAAATAATCATGACAAATTATAGCTTAGCTAGCCAGCTAACTTAGGTATCTAGCTAAATAATCATGACAAATGATAGCTTAGCTAGCCAGCTAACTTGGGTATCTAGCTAAATAATCATGGATCATGACGAATGATACCAAGGTTAGCTATCTAGCTAAGTAATCATGCATCATGACGAATGATAGCTTAGTTAGCCAGCTAACTTGGGTATCTAGCTAAATAATCATGGATCATGACGAATGATACCAAGGTTAGCTATCTAGCTAAGTAATCATGCATCATGACGAATGATAGCTTAGTTAGCCAGCTAACTTGGGTATCTAGCTAAATAATCATGACAAATGATAGCTAGCCAGCTAACTTAGGTATCTAGCTAAATAATCATGACAAATGATAGCTTAGCTAGTCAGCTAACTTGGGTATCTAGCTAAATAATCATGACAAATGATAGCTAGCCAGCTAACTTAGGTATCTAGCTAAATAATCATGACAAATTATAGCTTAGCTAGCCAGCTAACTTAGGTATCTAGCTAAATAATCATGACAAATGATAGCTTAGCTAGCCAGCTAACTTGGGTATCTAGCTAAATAATCATGGATCATGACGAATGATACCAAGGTTAGCTATCTAGCTAAGTAATCATGCATCATGACGAATGATAGCTTAGCTAGCCAGCTAACTTGGGTATCTAGCTAAATAATCATGACAAATGATAGCTAGCCAGCTAACTTAGGTATCTAGCTAAATAATCATGGATCATGACGAATGATACCAAAGTTAGCTATCTAGCTAAGTAATCATGCATCATGACGAATGATAGCTTAGTTAGCCAGCTAACTTGGGTATCTAGCTAAATAATCATGACAAATGATAGCTAGCCAGCTAACTTAGGTATCTAGCTAAATAATCATGACAAATTATAGCTTAGCTAGCCAGCTAACTTAGGTATCTAGCTAAATAATCATGACAAATGATAGCTTAGCTAGCCAGCTAACTTGAGTATCTAGCTAAATAATCATGACAAATTATAGCTAGCCAGCTAAATTAGGTATCTAGCTAAATAATCATGACAAATGATAGCTTAGCTAGCCAGCTAACTTGGGTATCTAGCTAAATAATCATGGATCATGACGAATGATACCAAGGTTAGCTATCTAGCTAAGTAATCATGCATCATGACGAATGATAGCTTAGCTAGCCAGCTAACTTGGGTATCTAGCTAAATAATCATGACAAATGATAGCTAGCCAGCTAACTTAGGTATCTAGCTAAACAATCATTGATCATGAGGAATGATAGCTTAGCTAGCCAGCTAACTTGGGTATCTTGCTAAATAATCATTGATCATGAGGAATGATAGCTTAGCTAGCCAGCTAACTTGGGTATCTTGCTAAATAATCATTGATCATGAGGAATGATAGCTTAGCTAGCCAGCTAACTTGGGTATCTAGCTAAATAATCATGACAAATGATAGCTTAGCTAGCCAGCTAACTTGGGTATCTAGCTAAATAATCATGGATCATGACGAATGATACCAAGGTTAGCTATCTAGCTAAGTAATCATGCATCATGACGAATGATAGCTTAGCTAGCCAGCTAACTTGGGTATCTAGCTAAATAATCATGACAAATGATAGCTAGCCAGCTAACTTAGGTATCTAGCTAAATAATCATTGATCATGAGGAATGATAGCTTAGCTAGCCAGCTAACTTGGGTATCTTGCTAAATAATCATTGATCATGAGGAATGATAGCTTAGCTAGCCAGCTAACTTGGGTATCTTGCTAAATAATCATTGATCATGAGGAATGATAGCTTAGCTAGCCAGCTAACTTGGGTATCTAGCTAAATAATCATTGATCATGAGGAATGATAGCTTAGCTAGCCAGCTAACTTGGGTATCTTGCTAAATAATCATTGATCATGAGGAATGATAGCTTAGCTAGCCAGCTAACTTGGGTATCTTGCTAAATAATCATTGATCATGAGGAATGATAGCTTAGCTAGCCAGCTAACTTGGGTATCTTGCTAAATAATCATTGATCATGAGGAATGATAGCTTAGCTAGCCAGCTAACTTGGGTATCTTGCTAAATAATCATTGATCATGAGGAATGATAGCTTAGCTAGCCAGCTAACTTGGGTATCTTGCTAAATAATCATTGATCATGAGGAATGATAGCTTAGCTAGCCAGCTAACTTGGGTATCTAGCTAAATAATCATGACAAATGATAGCTTAGCTAGCCAGCTAACTTGAGTATCTAGCTAAATAATCATGACAAATTATAGCTAGCCAGCTAAATTAGGTATCTAGCTAAATAATCATGACAAATGATAGCTTAGCTAGCCAGCTAACTTGGGTATCTAGCTAAATAATCATGGATCATGACGAATGATACCAAGGTTAGCTATCTAGCTAAGTAATCATGCATCATGACGAATGATAGCTTAGCTAGCCAGCTAACTTGGGTATCTAGCTAAATAATCATGACAAATGATAGCTAGCCAGCTAACTTAGGTATCTAGCTAAACAATCATTGATCATGAGGAATGATAGCTTAGCTAGCCAGCTAACTTGGGTATCTTGCTAAATAATCATTGATCATGAGGAATGATAGCTTAGCTAGCCAGCTAACTTGGGTATCTTGCTAAATAATCATTGATCATGAGGAATGATAGCTTAGCTAGCCAGCTAACTTGGGTATCTAGCTAAATAATCATGACAAATGATAGCTTAGCTAGCCAGCTAACTTGGGTATCTAGCTAAATAATCATGGATCATGACGAATGACACCAAGGTTAGCTATCTAGCTAAGTAATCATGCATCATGACGAATGATAGCTTAGCTAGCCAGCTAACTTGGGTATCTAGCTAAATAATCATGACAAATGATAGCTAGCCAGCTAACTTAGGTATCTAGCTAAATAATCCTTGATCATGAGGAATGATAGCTTAGCTAGCCAGCTAACTTGGGTATCTTGCTAAATAATCATTGATCATGAGGAATGATAGCTTAGCTAGCCAGCTAACTTGGGTATCTTGCTAAATAATCATTGATCATGAGGAATGATAGCTTAGCTAGCCAGCTAACTTGGGTATCTAGCTAAATAATCATGACAAATGATAGCTTAGCTAGCCAGCTAACTTGGGTATCTTGCTAAATAATCATTGATCATGAGGAATGATAGCTTAGCTAGCCAGCTAACTTGGGTATCTTGCTAAATAATCATTGATCATGAGGAATGATAGCTTAGCTAGCCAGCTAACTTGGGTATCTTGCTAAATAATCATTGATCATGAGGAATGATAGCTTAGCTAGCCAGCTAACTTGGGTATCTTGCTAAATAATCATTGATCATGAGGAATGATAGCTTAGCTAGCCAGCTAACTTGGGTATCTTGCTAAATAATCATTGATCATGAGGAATGATTGCTTAGCTAGCCAGCTAACTTGGGTATCTAGCTAAATAATCATGACAAATGATAGCTTAGCTAGCCAGCTAACTTGGGTATCTTGCTAAATAATCATTGATCATGAGGAATGATAGCTTAGCTAGCCAGCTAACTTGGGTATCTTGCTAAATAATCATTGATCATGAGGAATGATAGCTTCGCTAGCCAGCTAACTTGGGTATCTAGCTAAATAATCATGGATCATGACGAATGATACCAAAGTTAGCTATCTAGCTAAGTAATCATGCATCATGACGAATGATAGCTTAGTTAGCCAGCTAACTTGGGTATCTAGCTAAATAATCATGACAAATGATAGCTAGCCAGCTAACTTAGGTATCTAGCTAAATAATCATGACAAATGATAGCTTAGCTAGTCAGCTAACTTGGGTATCTAGCTAAATAATCATGACAAATGATAGCTAGCCAGCTAACTTAGGTATCTAGCTAAATAATCATGACAAATTATAGCTTAGCTAGCCAGCTAACTTAGGTATCTAGCTAAATAATCATGACAAATGATAGCTTAGCTAGCCAGCTAACTTGAGTATCTAGCTAAATAATCATGACAAATTATAGCTAGCCAGCTAAATTAGGTATCTAGCTAAATAATCATGACAAATGATAGCTTAGCTAGCCAGCTAACTTGGGTATCTAGCTAAATAATCATGGATCATGACGAATGATACCAAGGTTAGCTATCTAGCTAAGTAATCATGCATCATGACGAATGATAGCTTAGCTAGCCAGCTAACTTGGGTATCTAGCTAAATAATCATGACAAATGATAGCTTAGCTAGCCAGCTAACTTGGGTATCTTGCTAAATAATCATTGATCATGAGGAATGATAGCTTAGCTAGCCAGCTAACTTGGGTATCTTGCTAAATAATCATTGATCATGAGGAATGATAGCTTCGCTAGCCAGCTAACTTGGGTATCTAGCTAAATAATCATGGATCATGACGAATGATACCAAAGTTAGCTATCTAGCTAAGTAATCATGCATCATGACGAATGATAGCTTAGTTAGCCAGCTAACTTGGGTATCTAGCTAAATAATCATGACAAATGATAGCTAGCCAGCTAACTTAGGTATCTAGCTAAATAATCATGACAAATGATAGCTTAGCTAGTCAGCTAACTTGGGTATCTAGCTAAATAATCATGACAAATGATAGCTAGCCAGCTAACTTAGGTATCTAGCTAAATAATCATGACAAATTATAGCTTAGCTAGCCAGCTAACTTAGGTATCTAGCTAAATAATCATGACAAATGATAGCTTAGCTAGCCAGCTAACTTGAGTATCTAGCTAAATAATCATGACAAATTATAGCTAGCCAGCTAAATTAGGTATCTAGCTAAATAATCATGACAAATGATAGCTTAGCTAGCCAGCTAACTTGGGTATCTAGCTAAATAATCATGGATCATGACGAATGATACCAAGGTTAGCTATCTAGCTAAGTAATCATGCATCATGACGAATGATAGCTTAGCTAGCCAGCTAACTTGGGTATCTAGCTAAATAATCATGACAAATGATAGCTAGCCAGCTAACTTAGGTATCTAGCTAAATAATCATTGATCATGAGGAATGATAGCTTAGCTAGCCAGCTAACTTGGGTATCTTGCTAAATAATCATTGATCATGAGGAATGATAGCTTAGCTAGCCAGCTAACTTGGGTATCTAGCTAAATAATCATGACAAATGATAGCTTAGCTAGCCAGCTAACTTGGGTATCTAGCTAAATAATCATGGATCATGACGAATGACACCAAGGTTAGCTATCTAGCTAAGTAATCATGCATCATGACGAATGATAGCTTAGCTAGCCAGCTAACTTGGGTATCTAGCTAAATAATCATGACAAATGATAGCTAGCCAGCTAACTTAGGTATCTAGCTAAATAATCATTGATCATGAGGAATGATAGCTTAGCTAGCCAGCTAACTTGGGTATCTTGCTAAATAATCATTGATCATGAGGAATGATAGCTTAGCTAGCCAGCTAACTTGGGTATCTAGCTAAATAATCATGACAAATGATAGCTTAGCTAGCCAGCTAACTTGGGTATCTTGCTAAATAATCATTGATCATGAGGAATGATAGCTTAGCTAGCCAGCTAACTTGGGTATCTTGCTAAATAATCATTGATCATGAGGAATGATAGCTTAGCTAGCCAGCTAACTTGGGTATCTTGCTAAATAATCATTGATCATGAGGAATGATAGCTTAGCTAGCCAGCTAACTTGGGTATCTTGCTAAATAATCATTGATCATGAGGAATGATAGCTTAGCTAGCCAGCTAACTTGGGTATCTTGCTAAATAATCATTGATCATGAGGAATGATAGCTTAGCTAGCCAGCTAACTTGGGTATCTTGCTAAATAATCATTGATCATGAGGAATGATAGCTTAGCTAGCCAGCTAACTTGGGTATCTAGCTAAATAATCATGACAAATGATAGCTTAGCTAGCCAGCTAACTTGGGTATCTAGCTAAATAATCATGGATCATGACGAATGACACCAAGGTTAGCTATCTAGCTAAGTAATCATGCATCATGACGAATGATAGCTTAGCTAGCCAGCTAACTTGGGTATCTAGCTAAATAATCATGACAAATGATAGCTAGCCAGCTAACTTAGGTATCTAGCTAAATAATCATTGATCATGAGGAATGATAGCTTAGCTAGCCAGCTAACTTGGGTATCTTGCTAAATAATCATTGATCATGAGGAATGATAGCTTAGCTAGCCAGCTAACTTGGGTATCTTGCTAAATAATCATTGATCATGAGGAATGATAGCTTAGCTAGCCAGCTAACTTGGGTATCTAGCTAAATAATCATGACAAATGATAGCTTAGCTAGCCAGCTAACTTGGGTATCTTGCTAAATAATCATTGATCATGAGGAATGATAGCTTAGCTAGCCAGCTAACTTGGGTATCTTGCTAAATAATCATTGATCATGAGGAATGATAGCTTAGCTAGCCAGCTAACTTGGGTATCTTGCTAAATAATCATTGATCATGAGGAATGATAGCTTAGCTAGCCAGCTAACTTGGGTATCTTGCTAAATAATCATTGATCATGAGGAATGATAGCTTAGCTAGCCAGCTAACTTGGGTATCTTGCTAAATAATCATTGATCATGAGGAATGATAGCTTAGCTAGCCAGCTAACTTGGGTATCTAGCTAAATAATCATGACAAATGATAGCTTAGCTAGCCAGCTAACTTAGGTATCTAGCTAAATAATCATTGATCATGAGGAATGATAGCTTAGCTAGCCAGCTAACTTGGGTATCTTGCTAAATAATCATTGATCATGAGGAATGATAGCTTAGCTAGCCAGCTAACTTGGGTATCTTGCTAAATAATCATTGATCATGAGGAATGATAGCTTAGCTAGCCAGCTAACTTGGGTATCTAGCTAAATAATCATGACAAATGATAGCTTAGCTAGCCAGCTAACTTGGGTATCTTGCTAAATAATCATTGATCATGAGGAATGATAGCTTAGCTAGCCAGCTAACTTGGGTATCTTGCTAAATAATCATTGATCATGAGGAATGATAGCTTAGCTAGCCAGCTAACTTGGGTATCTTGCTAAATAATCATTGATCATGAGGAATGATAGCTTAGCTAGCCAGCTAACTTGGGTATCTTGCTAAATAATCATTGATCATGAGGAATGATAGCTTAGCTAGCCAGCTAACTTGGGTATCTTGCTAAATAATCATTGATCATGAGGAATGATAGCTTAGCTAGCCAGCTAACTTGGGTATCTTGCTAAATAATCATTGATCATGAGGAATGATTGCTTAGCTAGCCAGCTAACTTGGGTATCTAGCTAAATAATCATGACAAATGATAGCTTAGCTAGCCAGCTAACTTGGGTATCTTGCTAAATAATCATTGATCATGAGGAATGATAGCTTAGCTAGCCAGCTAACTTGGGTATCTTGCTAAATAATCATTGATCATGAGGAATGATAGCTTCGCTAGCCAGCTAACTTGGGTATCTAGCTAAATAATCATGGATCATGACGAATGATACCAAAGTTAGCTATCTAGCTAAGTAATCATGCATCATGACGAATGATAGCTTAGTTAGCCAGCTAACTTGGGTATCTAGCTAAATAATCATGACAAATGATAGCTAGCCAGCTAACTTAGGTATCTAGCTAAATAATCATGACAAATGATAGCTTAGCTAGTCAGCTAACTTGGGTATCTAGCTAAATAATCATGACAAATGATAGCTAGCCAGCTAACTTAGGTATCTAGCTAAATAATCATGACAAATTATAGCTTAGCTAGCCAGCTAACTTAGGTATCTAGCTAAATAATCATGACAAATGATAGCTTAGCTAGCCAGCTAACTTGAGTATCTAGCTAAATAATCATGACAAATTATAGCTAGCCAGCTAAATTAGGTATCTAGCTAAATAATCATGACAAATGATAGCTTAGCTAGCCAGCTAACTTGGGTATCTAGCTAAATAATCATGGATCATGACGAATGATACCAAGGTTAGCTATCTAGCTAAGTAATCATGCATCATGACGAATGATAGCTTAGCTAGCCAGCTAACTTGGGTATCTTGCTAAATAATCATTGATCATGAGGAATGATAGCTTAGCTAGCCAGCTAACTTGGGTATCTTGCTAAATAATCATTGATCATGAGGAATGATAGCTTCGCTAGCCAGCTAACTTGGGTATCTAGCTAAATAATCATGGATCATGACGAATGATACCAAAGTTAGCTATCTAGCTAAGTAATCATGCATCATGACGAATGATAGCTTAGTTAGCCAGCTAACTTGGGTATCTAGCTAAATAATCATGACAAATGATAGCTAGCCAGCTAACTTAGGTATCTAGCTAAATAATCATGACAAATGATAGCTTAGCTAGTCAGCTAACTTGGGTATCTAGCTAAATAATCATGACAAATGATAGCTAGCCAGCTAACTTAGGTATCTAGCTAAATAATCATGACAAATTATAGCTTAGCTAGCCAGCTAACTTAGGTATCTAGCTAAATAATCATGACAAATGATAGCTTAGCTAGCCAGCTAACTTGAGTATCTAGCTAAATAATCATGACAAATTATAGCTAGCCAGCTAAATTAGGTATCTAGCTAAATAATCATGACAAATGATAGCTTAGCTAGCCAGCTAACTTGGGTATCTAGCTAAATAATCATGGATCATGACGAATGATACCAAGGTTAGCTATCTAGCTAAGTAATCATGCATCATGACGAATGATAGCTTAGCTAGCCAGCTAACTTGGGTATCTAGCTAAATAATCATGACAAATGATAGCTAGCCAGCTAACTTAGGTATCTAGCTAAATAATCATTGATCATGAGGAATGATAGCTTAGCTAGCCAGCTAACTTGGGTATCTTGCTAAATAATCATTGATCATGAGGAATGATAGCTTAGCTAGCCAGCTAACTTGGGTATCTTGCTAAATAATCATTGATCATGAGGAATGATAGCTTAGCTAGCCAGCTAACTTGGGTATCTAGCTAAATAATCATGACAAATGATAGCTTAGCTAGCCAGCTAACTTGGGTATCTAGCTAAATAATCATGGATCATGACGAATGACACCAAGGTTAGCTATCTAGCTAAGTAATCATGCATCATGACGAATGATAGCTTAGCTAGCCAGCTAACTTGGGTATCTAGCTAAATAATCATGACAAATGATAGCTAGCCAGCTAACTTAGGTATCTAGCTAAATAATCATTGATCATGAGGAATGATAGCTTAGCTAGCCAGCTAACTTGGGTATCTTGCTAAATAATCATTGATCATGAGGAATGATAGCTTAGCTAGCCAGCTAACTTGGGTATCTTGCTAAATAATCATTGATCATGAGGAATGATAGCTTAGCTAGCCAGCTAACTTGGGTATCTAGCTAAATAATCATGACAAATGATAGCTTAGCTAGCCAGCTAACTTGGGTATCTTGCTAAATAATCATTGATCATGAGGAATGATAGCTTAGCTAGCCAGCTAACTTGGGTATCTTGCTAAATAATCATTGATCATGAGGAATGATAGCTTAGCTAGCCAGCTAACTTGGGTATCTTGCTAAATAATCATTGATCATGAGGAATGATAGCTTAGCTAGCCAGCTAACTTGGGTATCTTGCTAAATAATCATTGATCATGAGGAATGATAGCTTAGCTAGCCAGCTAACTTGGGTATCTTGCTAAATAATCATTGATCATGAGGAATGATAGCTTAGCTAGCCAGCTAACTTGGGTATCTTGCTAAATAATCATTGATCATGAGGAATGATAGCTTAGCTAGCCAGCTAACTTGGGTATCTAGCTAAATAATCATGACAAATGATAGCTTAGCTAGCCAGCTAACTTGGGTATCTAGCTAAATAATCATGGATCATGACGAATGACACCAAGGTTAGCTATCTAGCTAAGTAATCATGCATCATGACGAATGATAGCTTAGCTAGCCAGCTAACTTGGGTATCTAGCTAAATAATCATGACAAATGATAGCTAGCCAGCTAACTTAGGTATCTAGCTAAATAATCATTGATCATGAGGAATGATAGCTTAGCTAGCCAGCTAACTTGGGTATCTTGCTAAATAATCATTGATCATGAGGAATGATAGCTTAGCTAGCCAGCTAACTTGGGTATCTTGCTAAATAATCATTGATCATGAGGAATGATAGCTTAGCTAGCCAGCTAACTTGGGTATCTAGCTAAATAATCATGACAAATGATAGCTTAGCTAGCCAGCTAACTTGGGTATCTTGCTAAATAATCATTGATCATGAGGAATGATAGCTTAGCTAGCCAGCTAACTTGGGTATCTTGCTAAATAATCATTGATCATGAGGAATGATAGCTTAGCTAGCCAGCTAACTTGGGTATCTTGCTAAATAATCATTGATCATGAGGAATGATAGCTTAGCTAGCCAGCTAACTTGGGTATCTTGCTAAATAATCATTGATCATGAGGAATGATAGCTTAGCTAGCCAGCTAACTTGGGTATCTTGCTAAATAATCATTGATCATGAGGAATGATAGCTTAGCTAGCCAGCTAACTTGGGTATCTAGCTAAATAATCATGACAAATGATAGCTTAGCTAGCCAGCTAACTTGGGTATCTTGCTAAATAATCATTGATCATGAGGAATGATAGCTTAGCTAGCCAGCTAACTTGGGTATCTTGCTAAATAATCATTGATCATGAGGAATGATAGCTTAGCTAGCCAGCTAACTTGGGTATCTTGCTAAATAATCATTGATCATGAGGAATGATAGCTTAGCTAGCCAGCTAACTTGGGTATCTTGCTAAATAATCGTTGATCATGAGGAATGATAGCTTAGCTAGCCAGCTAACTTGGGTATCTTGCTAAATAATCGTTGATCATGAGGAATGATAGCTTAGCTAGCCAGCTAACTTCGGTATCTAGCTAAATAATCATGGATCATGAGGAATGATGGCTTAGCTAGCCAGCTAACTTGGGTATCTTGCTAAATAATAATTGATCATGAGGAATGATAGCTTAGCTAGCCAGCTAACTTGGGTATCTTGCTAAATAATCATTGATCATGGGGAATGATAGCTTAGCTAGCCAGCTAACTTCGGTATCTAGCTAAATAATCATGGATCATGAGAAATGATAGCTTAGCTAGCCAGCTAACTTGGGTATCTAGCTAAATAATCATGACAAATGATAGCTTAGCTAGCCAGCTAACTTGGGTATCTTGCTAAATAATCATTGATCATGAGGAATGATAGCTTAGCTAGCCAGCTAACTTGGGTATCTTGCTAAATAATCATTGATCATGAGGAATGATAGCTTAGCTAGCCAGCTAACTTGGGTATCTTGCTAAATAATCATTGATCATGAGGAATGATAGCTTAGCTAGCCAGCTAACTTGGGTATCTTGCTAAATAATCATTGATCATGAGGAATGATTGCTTAGCTAGCCAGCTAACTTGGGTATCTAGCTAAATAATCATGACAAATGATAGCTTAGCTAGCCAGCTAACTTGGGTATCTTGCTAAATAATCATTGATCATGAGGAATGATAGCTTAGCTAGCCAGCTAACTTGGGTATCTTGCTAAATAATCATTGATCATGAGGAATGATAGCTTCGCTAGCCAGCTAACTTGGGTATCTAGCTAAATAATCATGGATCATGACGAATGATACCAAAGTTAGCTATCTAGCTAAGTAATCATGCATCATGACGAATGATAGCTTAGTTAGCCAGCTAACTTGGGTATCTAGCTAAATAATCATGACAAATGATAGCTTAGCTAGTCAGCTAACTTGGGTATCTAGCTAAATAATCATGACAAATGATAGCTAGCCAGCTAACTTAGGTATCTAGCTAAATAATCATGACAAATTATAGCTTAGCTAGCCAGCTAACTTAGGTATCTAGCTAAATAATCATGACAAATGATAGCTTAGCTAGCCAGCTAACTTGAGTATCTAGCTAAATAATCATGACAAATTATAGCTAGCCAGCTAAATTAGGTATCTAGCTAAATAATCATGACAAATGATAGCTTAGCTAGCCAGCTAACTTGGGTATCTAGCTAAATAATCATGGATCATGACGAATAATACCAAGGTTAGCTATCTAGCTAAGTAATCATGCATCATGACGAATGATAGCTTAGCTAGCCAGCTAACTTGGGTATCTAGCTAAATAATCATGACAAATGATAGCTTAGCTAGCCAGCTAACTTGGGTATCTTGCTAAATAATCATTGATCATGAGGAATGATAGCTTCGCTAGCCAGCTAACTTGGGTATCTAGCTAAATAATCATGGATCATGACGAATGATACCAAAGTTAGCTATCTAGCTAAGTAATCATGCATCATGACGAATGATAGCTTAGTTAGCCAGCTAACTTGGGTATCTAGCTAAATAATCATGACAAATGATAGCTAGCCAGCTAACTTAGGTATCTAGCTAAATAATCATGACAAATGATAGCTTAGCTAGTCAGCTAACTTGGGTATCTAGCTAAATAATCATGACAAATGATAGCTAGCCAGCTAACTTAGGTATCTAGCTAAATAATCATGACAAATTATAGCTTAGCTAGCCAGCTAACTTAGGTATCTAGCTAAATAATCATGACAAATGATAGCTTAGCTAGCCAGCTAACTTGAGTATCTAGCTAAATAATCATGACAAATTATAGCTAGCCAGCTAAATTAGGTATCTAGCTAAATAATCATGACAAATGATAGCTTAGCTAGCCAGCTAACTTGGGTATCTAGCTAAATAATCATGGATCATGACGAATGATACCAAGGTTAGCTATCTAGCTAAGTAATCATGCATCATGACGAATGATAGCTTAGCTAGCCAGCTAACTTGGGTATCTAGCTAAATAATCATGACAAATTATAGCTAGCCAGCTAAATTAGGTATCTAGCTAAATAATCATGACAAATGATAGCTTAGCTAGCCAGCTAACTTGGGTATCTAGCTAAATAATCATGGATCATGACGAATGATACCAAGGTTAGCTATCTAGCTAAGTAATCATGCATCATGACGAATGATAGCTTAGCTAGCCAGCTAACTTGGGTATCTAGCTAAATAATCATGACAAATGATAGCTAGCCAGCTAACTTAGGTATCTAGCTAAATAATCATTGATCATGAGGAATGATAGCTTAGCTAGCCAGTTAACTTGGGTATCTTGCTAAATAATCATTGATCATGAGGAATGATAGCTTAGCTAGCCAGCTAACTTGGGTATCTTGCTAAATAATCATTGATCATGAGGAATGATAGCTTAGCTAGCCAGCTAACTTGGGTATCTAGCTAAATAATCATGACAAATGATAGCTTAGCTAGCCAGCTAACTTGGGTATCTAGCTAAATAATCATGGATCATGACGAATGACACCAAGGTTAGCTATCTAGCTAAGTAATCATGCATCATGACGAATGATAGCTTAGCTAGCCAGCTAACTTGGGTATCTAGCTAAATAATCATGACAAATGATAGCTAGCCAGCTAACTTAGGTATCTAGCTAAATAATCATTGATCATGAGGAATGATAGCTTAGCTAGCCAGCTAACTTGGGTATCTTGCTAAATAATCATTGATCATGAGGAATGATAGCTTAGCTAGCCAGCTAACTTGGGTATCTTGCTAAATAATCATTGATCATGAGGAATGATAGCTTAGCTAGCCAGCTAACTTGGGTATCTAGCTAAATAATCATGACAAATGATAGCTTAGCTAGCCAGCTAACTTGGGTATCTTGCTAAATAATCATTGATCATGAGGAATGATAGCTTAGCTAGCCAGCTAACTTGGGTATCTTGCTAAATAATCATTGATCATGAGGAATGATAGCTTAGCTAGCCAGCTAACTTGGGTATCTTGCTAAATAATCATTGATCATGAGGAATGATAGCTTAGCTAGCCAGCTAACTTGGGTATCTTGCTAAATAATCATTGATCATGAGGAATGATAGCTTAGCTAGCCAGCTAACTTGGGTATCTTGCTAAATAATCATTGATCATGAGGAATGATAGCTTAGCTAGCCAGCTAACTTGGGTATCTTGCTAAATAATCATTGATCATGAGGAATGATAGCTTAGCTAGCCAGCTAACTTGGGTATCTAGCTAAATAATCATGACAAATGATAGCTTAGCTAGCCAGCTAACTTGGGTATCTAGCTAAATAATCATGGATCATGACGAATGACACCAAGGTTAGCTATCTAGCTAAGTAATCATGCATCATGACGAATGATAGCTTAGCTAGCCAGCTAACTTGGGTATCTAGCTAAATAATCATGACAAATGATAGCTAGCCAGCTAACTTAGGTATCTAGCTAAATAATCATTGATCATGAGGAATGATAGCTTAGCTAGCCAGCTAACTTGGGTATCTTGCTAAATAATCATTGATCATGAGGAATGATAGCTTAGCTAGCCAGCTAACTTGGGTATCTTGCTAAATAATCATTGATCATGAGGAATGATAGCTTAGCTAGCCAGCTAACTTGGGTATCTAGCTAAATAATCATGACAAATGATAGCTTAGCTAGCCAGCTAACTTGGGTATCTTGCTAAATAATCATTGATCATGAGGAATGATAGCTTAGCTAGCCAGCTAACTTGGGTATCTTGCTAAATAATCATTGATCATGAGGAATGATAGCTTAGCTAGCCAGCTAACTTGGGTATCTTGCTAAATAATCATTGATCATGAGGAATGATAGCTTAGCTAGCCAGCTAACTTGGGTATCTTGCTAAATAATCATTGATCATGAGGAATGATAGCTTAGCTAGCCAGCTAACTTGGGTATCTTGCTAAATAATCATTGATCATGAGGAATGATAGCTTAGCTAGCCAGCTAACTTGGGTATCTAGCTAAATAATCATGACAAATGATAGCTTAGCTAGCCAGCTAACTTGGGTATCTTGCTAAATAATCATTGATCATGAGGAATGATAGCTTAGCTAGCCAGCTAACTTGGGTATCTTGCTAAATAATCATGCATCATGAGGAATGATAGCTTAGCTAGCCAGCTAACTTGGGTATCTTGCTAAATAATCATTGATCATGAGGAATGATAGCTTAGCTAGCCAGCTAACTTGGGTATCTTGCTAAATAATCGTTGATCATGAGGAATGATAGCTTAGCTAGCCAGCTAACTTGGGTATCTTGCTAAATAATCGTTGATCATGAGGAATGATAGCTTAGCTAGCCAGCTAACTTCGGTATCTAGCTAAATAATCATGGATCATGAGGAATGATGGCTTAGCTAGCCAGCTAACTTGGGTATCTTGCTAAATAATAATTGATCATGAGGAATGATAGCTTAGCTAGCCAGCTAACTTGGGTATCTTGCTAAATAATCATTGATCATGGGGAATGATAGCTTAGCTAGCCAGCTAACTTCGGTATCTAGCTAAATAATCATGGATCATGAGAAATGATAGCTTAGCTAGCCAGCTAACTTGGGTATCTAGCTAAATAATCATGACAAATGATAGCTTAGCTAGCCAGCTAACTTGGGTATCTTGCTAAATAATCATTGATCATGAGGAATGATAGCTTAGCTAGCCAGCTAACTTGGGTATCTTGCTAAATAATCATTGATCATGAGGAATGATAGCTTAGCTAGCCAGCTAACTTGGGTATCTAGCTAAATAATCATGACAAATGATAGCTTAGCTAGCCAGTTAACTTGGGTATCTAGCTAAATAATCATGGATCATGACGAATGATACCAAGGTTAGCTATCTAGCTAAGTAATCATGCATCATGACGAATGATAGCTTAGCTAGCCAGCTAACTTGGGTATCTAGCTAAATAATCATGACAAATGATAGCTAGCCAGCTAACTTAGGTATCTAGCTAAATAATCATTGATCATGAGGAATGATAGCTTAGCTAGCCAGCTAACTTGGGTATCTTGCTAAATAATCATTGATCATGAGGAATGATAGCTTAGCTAGCCAGCTAACTTGGGTATCTTGCTAAATAATCATTGATCATGAGGAATGATAGCTTAGCTAGCCAGCTAACTTGGGTATCTAGCTAAATAATCATTGATCATGAGGAATGATAGCTTAGCTAGCCAGCTAACTTGGGTATCTTGCTAAATAATCATTGATCATGAGGAATGATAGCTTAGCTAGCCAGCTAACTTGGGTATCTTGCTAAATAATCATTGATCATGAGGAATGATAGCTTAGCTAGCCAGCTAACTTGGGTATCTAGCTAAATAATCATTGATCATGAGGAATGATAGCTTAGCTAGCCAGCTAACTTGGGTATCTTGCTAAATAATCATTGATCATGAGGAATGATAGCTTAGCTAGCCAGCTAACTTGGGTATCTTGCTAAATAATCATTGATCATGAGGAATGATAGCTTAGCTAGCCAGCTAACTTGGGTATCTTGCTAAATAATCATTGATCATGAGGAATGATAGCTTAGCTAGCCAGCTAACTTGGGTATCTTGCTAAATAATCATTGATCATGAGGAATGATAGCTTAGCTAGCCAGCTAACTTGGGTATCTAGCTAAATAATCATGACAAATGATAGCTTAGCTAGCCAGCTAACTTGGGTATCTTGCTAAATAATCATTGATCATGAGGAATGATGGCTTAGCTAGCCAGCTAACTTGGGTATCTTGCTAAATAATAATTGATCATGAGGAATGATAGCTTAGCTAGCCAGCTAACTTGGGTATCTAGCTAAATAATCATGGATCATGAGGAATGATAGCTTAGCTAGCCAGCTAACTTGGGTATCTAGCTAAATAATCATGACAAATGATAGCTAGCCAGCTAACTTAGGTATCTAGCTAAATAATCATTGATCATGAGGAATGATAGCTTAGCTAGCCAGCTAACTTGGGTATCTAGCTAAATAATCATGACAAATGATAGCTTAGCTAGCCAGCTAACTTGGGTATCTTGCTAAATAATCATTGATCATGAGGAATGATAGCTTAGCTAGCCAGCTAACTTGGGTATCTTGCTAAATAATCATTGATCATGAGGAATGATAGCTTAGCTAGCCAGCTAACTTGGGTATCTTGCTAAATAATCATTGATCATGAGGAATGATAGCTTAGCTAGCCAGCTAACTTGGGTATCTTGCTAAATAATCGTTGATCATGAGGAATGATAGCTTAGCTAGCCAGCTAACTTGGGTATCTTGCTAAATAATCGTTGATCATGAGGAATGATAGCTTAGCTAGCCAGCTAACTTCGGTATCTAGCTAAATAATCATGGATCATGAGGAATGATGGCTTAGCTAGCCAGCTAACTTGGGTATCTTGCTAAATAATAATTGATCATGAGGAATGATAGCTTAGCTAGCCAGCTAACTTGGGTATCTTGCTAAATAATCATTGATCATGGGGAATGATAGCTTAGCTAGCCAGCTAACTTCGGTATCTAGCTAAATAATCATGGATCATGAGAAATGATAGCTTAGCTAGCCAGCTAACTTGGGTATCTAGCTAAATAATCATGACAAATGATAGCTTAGCTAGCCAGCTAACTTGGGTATCTTGCTAAATAATCATTGATCATGAGGAATGATAGCTTAGCTAGCCAGCTAACTTGGGTATCTTGCTAAATAATCATTGATCATGAGGAATGATAGCTTAGCTAGCCAGCTAACTTGGGTATCTTGCTAAATAATCATTGATCATGAGGAATGATAGCTTAGCTAGCCAGCTAACTTGGGTATCTTGCTAAATAATCATTGATCATGAGGAATGATTGCTTAGCTAGCCAGCTAACTTGGGTATCTAGCTAAATAATCATGACAAATGATAGCTTAGCTAGCCAGCTAACTTGGGTATCTTGCTAAATAATCATTGATCATGAGGAATGATAGCTTAGCTAGCCAGCTAACTTGGGTATCTTGCTAAATAATCATTGATCATGAGGAATGATAGCTTCGCTAGCCAGCTAACTTGGGTATCTAGCTAAATAATCATGGATCATGACGAATGATACCAAAGTTAGCTATCTAGCTAAGTAATCATGCATCATGACGAATGATAGCTTAGTTAGCCAGCTAACTTGGGTATCTAGCTAAATAATCATGACAAATGATAGCTTAGCTAGTCAGCTAACTTGGGTATCTAGCTAAATAATCATGACAAATGATAGCTAGCCAGCTAACTTAGGTATCTAGCTAAATAATCATGACAAATTATAGCTTAGCTAGCCAGCTAACTTAGGTATCTAGCTAAATAATCATGACAAATGATAGCTTAGCTAGCCAGCTAACTTGAGTATCTAGCTAAATAATCATGACAAATTATAGCTAGCCAGCTAAATTAGGTATCTAGCTAAATAATCATGACAAATGATAGCTTAGCTAGCCAGCTAACTTGGGTATCTAGCTAAATAATCATGGATCATGACGAATGATACCAAGGTTAGCTATCTAGCTAAGTAATCATGCATCATGACGAATGATAGCTTAGCTAGCCAGCTAACTTGGGTATCTAGCTAAATAATCATGACAAATGATAGCTTAGCTAGCCAGCTAACTTGGGTATCTTGCTAAATAATCATTGATCATGAGGAATGATAGCTTAGCTAGCCAGCTAACTTGGGTATCTTGCTAAATAATCATTGATCATGAGGAATGATAGCTTCGCTAGCCAGCTAACTTGGGTATCTAGCTAAATAATCATGGATCATGACGAATGATACCAAAGTTAGCTATCTAGCTAAGTAATCATGCATCATGACGAATGATAGCTTAGTTAGCCAGCTAACTTGGGTATCTAGCTAAATAATCATGACAAATGATAGCTAGCCAGCTAACTTAGGTATCTAGCTAAATAATCATGACAAATGATAGCTTAGCTAGTCAGCTAACTTGGGTATCTAGCTAAATAATCATGACAAATGATAGCTAGCCAGCTAACTTAGGTATCTAGCTAAATAATCATGACAAATTATAGCTTAGCTAGCCAGCTAACTTAGGTATCTAGCTAAATAATCATGACAAATGATAGCTTAGCTAGCCAGCTAACTTGAGTATCTAGCTAAATAATCATGACAAATTATAGCTAGCCAGCTAAATTAGGTATCTAGCTAAATAATCATGACAAATGATAGCTTAGCTAGCCAGCTAACTTGGGTATCTAGCTAAATAATCATGGATCATGACGAATGATACCAAGGTTAGCTATCTAGCTAAGTAATCATGCATCATGACGAATGATAGCTTAGCTAGCCAGCTAACTTGGGTATCTAGCTAAATAATCATGACAAATTATAGCTAGCCAGCTAAATTAGGTATCTAGCTAAATAATCATGACAAATGATAGCTTAGCTAGCCAGCTAACTTGGGTATCTAGCTAAATAATCATGGATCATGACGAATGATACCAAGGTTAGCTATCTAGCTAAGTAATCATGCATCATGACGAATGATAGCTTAGCTAGCCAGCTAACTTGGGTATCTAGCTAAATAATCATGACAAATGATAGCTAGCCAGCTAACTTAGGTATCTAGCTAAATAATCATTGATCATGAGGAATGATAGCTTAGCTAGCCAGTTAACTTGGGTATCTTGCTAAATAATCATTGATCATGAGGAATGATAGCTTAGCTAGCCAGCTAACTTGGGTATCTTGCTAAATAATCATTGATCATGAGGAATGATAGCTTAGCTAGCCAGCTAACTTGGGTATCTAGCTAAATAATCATGACAAATGATAGCTTAGCTAGCCAGCTAACTTGGGTATCTAGCTAAATAATCATGGATCATGACGAATGACACCAAGGTTAGCTATCTAGCTAAGTAATCATGCATCATGACGAATGATAGCTTAGCTAGCCAGCTAACTTGGGTATCTAGCTAAATAATCATGACAAATGATAGCTAGCCAGCTAACTTAGGTATCTAGCTAAATAATCATTGATCATGAGGAATGATAGCTTAGCTAGCCAGCTAACTTGGGTATCTTGCTAAATAATCATTGATCATGAGGAATGATAGCTTAGCTAGCCAGCTAACTTGGGTATCTTGCTAAATAATCATTGATCATGAGGAATGATAGCTTAGCTAGCCAGCTAACTTGGGTATCTAGCTAAATAATCATGACAAATGATAGCTTAGCTAGCCAGCTAACTTGGGTATCTTGCTAAATAATCATTGATCATGAGGAATGATAGCTTAGCTAGCCAGCTAACTTGGGTATCTTGCTAAATAATCATTGATCATGAGGAATGATAGCTTAGCTAGCCAGCTAACTTGGGTATCTTGCTAAATAATCATTGATCATGAGGAATGATAGCTTAGCTAGCCAGCTAACTTGGGTATCTTGCTAAATAATCATTGATCATGAGGAATGATAGCTTAGCTAGCCAGCTAACTTGGGTATCTTGCTAAATAATCATTGATCATGAGGAATGATAGCTTAGCTAGCCAGCTAACTTGGGTATCTAGCTAAATAATCATGACAAATGATAGCTTAGCTAGCCAGCTAACTTGGGTATCTAGCTAAATAATCATGGATCATGACGAATGACACCAAGGTTAGCTATCTAGCTAAGTAATCATGCATCATGACGAATGATAGCTTAGCTAGCCAGCTAACTTGGGTATCTAGCTAAATAATCATGACAAATGATAGCTAGCCAGCTAACTTAGGTATCTAGCTAAATAATCATTGATCATGAGGAATGATAGCTTAGCTAGCCAGCTAACTTGGGTATCTTGCTAAATAATCATTGATCATGAGGAATGATAGCTTAGCTAGCCAGCTAACTTGGGTATCTTGCTAAATAATCATTGATCATGAGGAATGATAGCTTAGCTAGCCAGCTAACTTGGGTATCTAGCTAAATAATCATGACAAATGATAGCTTAGCTAGCCAGCTAACTTGGGTATCTTGCTAAATAATCATTGATCATGAGGAATGATAGCTTAGCTAGCCAGCTAACTTGGGTATCTTGCTAAATAATCATTGATCATGAGGAATGATAGCTTAGCTAGCCAGCTAACTTGGGTATCTTGCTAAATAATCATTGATCATGAGGAATGATAGCTTAGCTAGCCAGCTAACTTGGGTATCTTGCTAAATAATCATTGATCATGAGGAATGATAGCTTAGCTAGCCAGCTAACTTGGGTATCTTGCTAAATAATCATTGATCATGAGGAATGATAGCTTAGCTAGCCAGCTAACTTGGGTATCTAGCTAAATAATCATGACAAATGATAGCTTAGCTAGCCAGCTAACTTGGGTATCTTGCTAAATAATCATTGATCATGAGGAATGATAGCTTAGCTAGCCAGCTAACTTGGGTATCTTGCTAAATAATCATGCATCATGAGGAATGATAGCTTAGCTAGCCAGCTAACTTGGGTATCTTGCTAAATAATCATTGATCATGAGGAATGATAGCTTAGCTAGCCAGCTAACTTGGGTATCTTGCTAAATAATCGTTGATCATGAGGAATGATAGCTTAGCTAGCCAGCTAACTTGGGTATCTTGCTAAATAATCGTTGATCATGAGGAATGATAGCTTAGCTAGCCAGCTAACTTCGGTATCTAGCTAAATAATCATGGATCATGAGGAATGATGGCTTAGCTAGCCAGCTAACTTGGGTATCTTGCTAAATAATAATTGATCATGAGGAATGATAGCTTAGCTAGCCAGCTAACTTGGGTATCTTGCTAAATAATCATTGATCATGGGGAATGATAGCTTAGCTAGCCAGCTAACTTCGGTATCTAGCTAAATAATCATGGATCATGAGAAATGATAGCTTAGCTAGCCAGCTAACTTGGGTATCTAGCTAAATAATCATGACAAATGATAGCTTAGCTAGCCAGCTAACTTGGGTATCTTGCTAAATAATCATTGATCATGAGGAATGATAGCTTAGCTAGCCAGCTAACTTGGGTATCTTGCTAAATAATCATTGATCATGAGGAATGATAGCTTAGCTAGCCAGCTAACTTGGGTATCTAGCTAAATAATCATGACAAATGATAGCTTAGCTAGCCAGCTAACTTGGGTATCTAGCTAAATAATCATGGATCATGACGAATGATACCAAGGTTAGCTATCTAGCTAAGTAATCATGCATCATGACGAATGATAGCTTAGCTAGCCAGCTAACTTGGGTATCTAGCTAAATAATCATGACAAATGATAGCTAGCCAGCTAACTTAGGTATCTAGCTAAATAATCATTGATCATGAGGAATGATAGCTTAGCTAGCCAGCTAACTTGGGTATCTTGCTAAATAATCATTGATCATGAGGAATGATAGCTTAGCTAGCCAGCTAACTTGGGTATCTTGCTAAATAATCATTGATCATGAGGAATGATAGCTTAGCTAGCCAGCTAACTTGGGTATCTAGCTAAATAATCATTGATCATGAGGAATGATAGCTTAGCTAGCCAGCTAACTTGGGTATCTTGCTAAATAATCATTGATCATGAGGAATGATAGCTTAGCTAGCCAGCTAACTTGGGTATCTTGCTAAATAATCATTGATCATGAGGAATGATAGCTTAGCTAGCCAGCTAACTTGGGTATCTTGCTAAATAATCATTGATCATGAGGAATGATAGCTTAGCTAGCCAGCTAACTTGGGTATCTTGCTAAATAATCATTGATCATGAGGAATGATAGCTTAGCTAGCCAGCTAACTTGGGTATCTAGCTAAATAATCATGACAAATGATAGCTTAGCTAGCCAGCTAACTTGGGTATCTTGCTAAATAATCATTGATCATGAGGAATGATGGCTTAGCTAGCCAGCTAACTTGGGTATCTTGCTAAATAATAATTGATCATGAGGAATGATAGCTTAGCTAGCCAGCTAACTTGGGTATCTAGCTAAATAATCATGGATCATGAGGAATGATAGCTTAGCTAGCCAGCTAACTTGGGTATCTTGCTAAATAATCATTGATCATGGGGAATGATAGCTTAACTAACTTGGGTATCTAGCTAAATAATCATGGTTCATGATGAGGGATAGCTACAACACTAGCTCGCTATCTTTTTCTAGTAGACAAGTAGGGTCACTATCAAAGCTAATGTTAACGTTACATTAAAGTATGTTGCACGCCAAAATTAGCTAGCTACATTTGTTAACCAAGTTTCTATATCGCTAAATAATAGAAAACACGAACGGATTAAGTCTCAATTGCTTCACTGACCATATTAAACTTAAAATCAGATGTTCAGACCAACAAATGTTTAATAACATGTAACATTCGTTATTGAGGGTAGTCGTGATCCAGGAAAGTTTGAGCATAGATGAGCAACCAACATGTTGACGACGCAATTTACTCTAAAAGGTCAAAGGTAGCGTAAGTAATACAGGAGTGTGCCGTGTACGCGTTCTCCCCACTCTCGTCCTCTGGGAACGCACTCGGAGCATTAGAGAGACGGAGCACGGTAGTACGCATATGAACCTCGCAGCAGGAGAATATAGGAGAAGAATACAGGAGGCTGAAAGATCCGAAAAATAATCATGTGGGATAGGGATGACACGCTTCACTGGGACAGTTATTAATGTACACAGCACCTTTACCTGTAAAGAAGAACATTTGTTTTTGGTTGATGCAGCATTTTGGAGATCCAGTGTCTTTTTAGTGGCCATTAGCTACTTATCCAAGACAACGGAGGTCACACAAACTGCAACCCATTGGATTCATGTTTTACCATGTCCTGTCTACGGTTGCATTTTATGACGCTAGAAAATGTGTACATTTATATACCATACATTGGTCATATTATGGTCTCCTCATCAACAGCATGGTCATTGTTTCCTCATCAACAGCATGGTCATTGTTTCCTCATCAACAGCATGGTCATTGTTTCCTCATCAACAGCATGGTCATTGTTTCCTCATCAACAGCATGGTCATGTCATTGCTTCCTCATCAACAGCATGGTCATGGTTTCCTCATCAACAGCATGGTCATGGTTTCCTCATCAACAGCATGGTCATGGTTTCCTCATCAACAGCATGGTCATGGTTTCCTCATCAACAGCATGGTCATGGTTTCCTCATCAACAGCATGGTCATTGTTTCCTCATCAACAGCATGGTCATTGCTTCCTCATCAACAGCATGGTCATTGTTTCCTCATCAACAGCATGGTCATTGCTTCCTCATCAACAGCATGGTCATTGCTTCCTCATCAACAGCATGGTCATGGTTTCCTCATCAACAGCATGGTCATTGCTTCCTCTGTTACGTTCCCCAGTTTCTGTGTTCTGTTTTGTATTTGAGTGTGTGTTTCAGGAGATGGCTTCCTGAAGTACTCCCCAACCAGCTGATTGGTCAACCCCAGGCTAATTGGTGATTGGAGCTGACCCCGCCCCCTTGTCAAGAAGCAGCTGACTCTAATCACCATTGCCACCTGAAGATAAAAGCCAGTGTTCTGCCCAAGAGTAGAGTAGAGAGAGGAGAGAGATGAGATAAGGAGTAGAGATTTGGAGATTGAGAGAGAGAAAAATTAGATTGTGATATAGTGTTGGTTGTGTATCAGAAAGTGTGGTATGTACTGTTGTTGTTGGTAGCAGTTTTTCTATGTCCTGTGTTTGTGAGTGTTTGTGAAATCATTAATAATTACTCTGTTTCATTTGTTCCCAGGGGGGAAGGAGAAGGCACTTTGGGAGTGCTTAGGCAAGAGGCCCGAGGGCATACATATACCCGTAGTATATTTACTGTCTAGGCACACTAGGTAAGACCTGGGCGGACCACCCCCTGTATTTTGGTTAGGGCACCAGACGGTGCTAAGTTAGGTAAGTTAAGTGGGTAGGCAGGTTAGATAGGAGAGGGGGAACTTTGATATTTACTTTCTTTGCTTTGGTTCCGTCCAGCCCCTTTTCCCCATATTACCGTGTAAGAAAATAAATCCTAGTAAACGGTAAATTCTGCTTTTGTGTCATCCTTACTCGCACCTACAGTCCATACCTCTTGCACTTCAGAGAGTTGAGTTGTAGCAGGGAGTTGCGTTCCCTCTTCTCAGAGGCGTGCGTAACATCCTCATCAACAGCATGGTCATGTCATGACTCGCTGTTCTCTAAAGAGGTGCAATATTTACGAGTTATGATTTCATTACAATTATCACGTTCCAGGCTGACTACATATCAGACGTTCCATTGCATCAACCAATGGTTGCGTGCAGTCGGGCATCTGATCTGCTGATACGCTATTACACACCTATCTAGGTGTGTTGAGCTCTGGCAGGCTTCTGTAATGTAGTCAGCCTGGAACGTGGCCAAAGAACAGCATAGGTACAAACCTTCGAGACATCTGCCCACGGTAAGTGGCACAGATTGATTGACCTGAATGGCGGATGAGACAGAGGGTACATCGAAGTAGTCTAAAGTGACTCCCTCTTCACGTTCGCACCCATGAGGCATCCACCATTTTGTTTTCTACTAGTCAGTATTTTGACATCAGATTGGATGAAGGAAACGAGACAAGATGAGGAAGTCACTTTGAATTTTCTGGTTTTATAAAACAATTGATTTGGATGTTTTTTGAAATCTTATGGATTTAGCCGACTCAAACAGTGTTCCGGTCAAATGTACTTTGGCTTGAAGTTTATAGTACTGTAGTCGCTGTGTATCCCCTCTGAACATTACCATTCTTATCCTCAGTCTGGCTCAAGACAGTTTGTACCCCCCCCCACCCCCTCCGCACAATAACAATTCCCCTGACAAGCTAAACATAGCTATTGTTGACACAATTCTACAGTTGAACCATAATTACTTCACTGCTGGTTTGTATATTGATCCGGAGGTATTCTCTCCGTCAGTACTTCCCAACCCAAGTCCTCGTGGACCAAGTGGGTTGAAGGCTAGCACACTGATTTAATCAGGCGTGGCCAGTTTACGGGATACAATAACAAAAAAGTTTAAACATCTGATGGTTCTCCGAGGAGAGGGTAACCAACCCTGCTCTGTGGGCCTGACATTACACATTTCCTATGCCACTTGTCAGTAGTTGGTATTCAGACTTACCTTACTGCAGGTGTGTAACCGGCTTAGAAGGCGTGGCTCCCGTGCGAGGGCTGAATACATTTAATTCAAAAAGCTGAAGATTCGCTCACTTTCCGGGGGAACAGATTTTTCTCGTGGAGTTTTTCATTCAATGTTCAAGGCTCAAAATATATTAGGGCTCAAATGCAAGAACTATCTACATATATGCATATTCATTAAAAATATTCCGGTTTTAGGAAAGTATTTATGTATCATTAAAACCGGTTTTGTTTTAACGCACAGAAGAAAGATACGGATAGTGGCTGATATTTAACACGATAGAAAAAAGAACCAGAGAAAGTCACGGTAGCCTATAATTAAGACGTTAGAGAGTACCCATCTCTGTAAGATAAAAGGTGGTACAATTTAAATTCTGTGTAACGGCACATCATTCTCATAAACTTCCCGGTGGGAAAAGTTGATATGATTCAGTTTGCTGCCATTATGACTGGTTTCACATTTTGTCTCCAGCGATTATAAAGGTCAAATAGATCTGAAACAATTGTCATTGATATTTACAATTCCCTTACCCATGTAACCTCTAGCTCATATCAATGTATAAATTACTGTGTATAGACAATGGTGTTATTACACATCATTTTTAATCCCCTTTTTCTCGACAATTTCAATCATGTGTCATCGCTGCAACTCAACCAACGGGCTCGGGAGGTCGAAGGTTGAAGTCGTTCGTCCTCCAAAACATCACCCGCCAAACCACGCTTCTTAAATTAAAAACACAGACATCCAAATACACCCCCCCCCCCCCCAAAAAAACATGAAATATAGGATCAGTCTAGCCTTTAAGATCATAACTATATGGACTGGGGGGGGGGGGGGGGGGGGGGGGAACTGATCCTGGATCAGTCTAGTCTATAAGATCATAACTATATGGACTGGGGGGGGGGGACGACTCCTCTACTCAGATCCTCTGTTAGCCCATATAGTGGATCCGTCTTTAAGACCATAACTATATGGACTGGGGGGGGGAACTGATCCTGGATCAGTCTAGTCTATAAGATCATAACTATATGGACTGGGGGGGGGACTGACCCTGGATCCGTCTTTAAGATCATAACTATATGGGCTGGGGGGGACTGATCCTGGATCAGTCTAGTCTATAAGATCATAACTATATGGACTGGGGGGGGACTGATCCTGGATCAGACTAGTCTAGTAGATCATAACTATATGGACTGGGGGGGGGGGGACTAATCCTGGATCAGTCTAGTCTAGTAGATCATAACTATATGGACTGGGGGGGACTGATCCTGGATCAGTCTAGTCTATAAGATCATAACTATATGGACTGGGGGGGGGGACTGATCCTGGATCAGTCTAGTCTAGTAGATCATAACTATATGGACTGGGGGGGGGGCTGATCCTGGATCAGTCTAGTCTAGTAGATCATAACTATATGGACTGGGGGGGACTGATCCTGGATCAGTCTTTAAGATCATAACTATATGGACTGGGGGGGACTGATCCTGGATCAGTCTAGTCTAGTAGATGGATCAGTCTAGTCTAGTAGATCATAACTATATGGACTGGGGGGGGGGGGCTGATCCTGGATCAGTCTAGTCTATAAGATCATAACTATATGGACTGGGGGGGGGGGACGACTCCTCTACTCAGATCCTCTGTTAGCCCATATAGTGGATCCGTCTTTAAGACCATAACTATATGGACTGGGGGGGGGAACTGATCCTGGATCAGTCTAGTCTATAAGATCATAACTATATGGACTGGGGGGGGGGACTGACCCTGGATCCGTCTTTAAGATCATAACTATATGGGCTGGGGGGGGACTGATCCTATATCAGTCTAGTCTATAAGATCATAACTATATGGACTGGGGGGGACTGATCCTGGATCAGTCTAGTCTATAAGATCATAACTATATGGACTGGGGGGGGGGGGACTGATCCTGGATCAGTCTAGTCTAGTAGATCATAACTATATGGACTGGGGGGGGGGCTGATCCTGGATCAGTCTAGTCTAGTAGATCATAACTATATGGACTGGGGGGGACTGATCCTGGATCAGTCTTTAAGATCATAACTATATGGACTGGGGGGGACTGATCCTGGATCAGTCTAGTCTAGTAGATGGATCAGTCTAGTCTAGTAGATCATAACTATATGGACTGGGGGGGGGGGCTGATCCTGGATCAGTCTAGTCTAGTAGACCATAACTATATGGACTGGGGGGAACTGATCCTGGATCAGTCTAGTCTAGTAGATCATAACTATATGAACTGGGGGGGAACTGATCCTGGATCAGACTAGTCTAGTAGATCATAACTATATGGACTGGGGGTGAACTGATCCTGGATCAGACTAGTCTAGTAGACCATAACTATATGGACTGGGGGGAACTGATCCTGGATCAGTCTAGTCTAGTAGATCATAACTATATGGACTGGGGGACTGATCCTGGATCAGTCTAGTCTATAAGATCATAACTATATGGACTGGGGGGGGGAACTGATCCTGGATCAGTCTAGTCTAGTAGACCATAACTATATGGACTGGGGGGGAACTGATCCTGGATCAGACTAGTCTAGTAGATCATAACTATATGGACTGGGGGTGAACTGATCCTGGATCAGACTAGTCTAGTAGATCATAACTATATGGACTGGGGGGGACTGATCCTGGATCAGTCTTTAAGATCATAACTATATGGACTGGGGGGGACTGATCCTGGATCAGTCTAGTCTAGTAGATCATAACTATATGGACTGGGGGGGACTGATCCTGGATCAGCACTCCTCTACTCAGATCCTCTGTTAGCCAATATAGTGTAGTATTATGACCAGACTTACAGTTGTTTCAAACAGACAAATGAGAAAATAAAGATTGATTGAGTTGGGAGTCAAATGGCACCCTGCCACCAGAGCACTATGGGGCTCTGGTCTAAAGTAGTGCACTATGTAGGGAATAGGGCTCTGGTCTAAAGTAGTGCACTATATAGGGAATAGGGTGCCAATTGGAAAACATGCAGGGTCAAGGGGGTCATTCGGAGAAAGAGCCGTGGCTAGAACTTCCTGCTTGTTGCTTCTGACGCTTCAGGTAATATTTCTGGAGAGAGAGAGAGATGGAGAGAGAGAAAGAGAGAGAAACAGGGGGAAAGAGAGGGGGATAGAAAGAAAGAGAGGGGGGGGGGATAGAGAGAGAGAGGGGGGGATGGAGGTGAAAGGTAGAGTGTATTAGCCACATAGTTGTCCTATAGGACTGGTTATTTACAGGCCTAATAATAAAAATAATAACTATCCCCGCATCAAACTAACAGGTCCCCGTATCAAACTAACAGGTCCCCGTATCAAACTAACAGGTCCCCGTATCAAACTAACAGGTCCCCGTATCAAACTAACAGGTCCCCGTATCAAACTAACAGGTCCCCGTATCAAACTAACAGGTCCCCGTATCAAACTAACAGGTCCCCGTATCAAACTAACAGGTCCCCGTATCAAACTAACAGGTCCCCGTATCAAACTAACAGGTCCACATCGCCCCCCCCTCCCTCTGTCGGTCCCCCCTTCGTCCCTCCCTCCGTCGGTCCCCAACCCCACCCGGCCGTCCCTAACTAACTGGTATAGTGATGTTTATACCTGCATGTTCTGATAGTGTTGCAGAGTGCTGCAGTGGGTCTTCTTGGCTCTGTCTTCACTCCCGTAGAACAGAGAACACAACTTACAGAAGAACCCTGTCTTAGGAACCACAAAGTCCTGGCCTGGAGAGGAGAGAGAGGGAGAGAGAGTAGAGAGAAGAGGAAAGAGAGGAGAGAGAGAGAGGAGAGAGAGAGAGGAGAGAGAGTGCGAGAGAAAGTGCGAGAGAGAGTGCGAGAGAGAGTGCGAGAGAGAGTGCGAGAGAGAGTGCGAGAGAGAGTGCGAGAGAGAGTGCGAGAGAGAGTGCGAGAGAGAGTGCGAGAGAGAGTGCGAGAGAGAGTGCGAGAGAGAGTGCGAGAGAGAGTGCGAGAGAGAGAGAGAGAGAGAGAGGCGAGAGAGAGAGGCGAGAGAGAGAGAGAGAGAGAGAGGGAGAGAGAAGAGAGGAGGGTCAGTTAAACGTAACGAGAAATGAAGTGTGTGCGTCTGTAGGAGAGCGTGTGGCTGTCAGTATCACCTATAGGGTTGTGAGGACTGAAGGGAGGCAGTTTGAAGTCTGTGATCAGAGGAGACTCAGAACGACAACGCTTTAAGTCAGGCTCCTCTTCCTCCTCTCTTCTCTGTTTACTGTCTTCTAGAGAGATGGAGAGAGATGGAGGAGAGAGAGAGAGAGATGGAGAGATGGAGAGAGAGATGAGAGATGGAGAGAGAGAGAGAGATGGAGAGATGAGAGAGATGTGGAGAGATGAGAGATGTGGAGAGAGAGAGATGTGGAGAGAGAGAGATGTGGAGAGAGAGAGATGTGGAGAGAGAGAGATGTGGAGAGAGAGAGATGGAGAGAGAGAGAGAGATGGAGAGAGAGAGATGGAGAGAGAGAGATGGAGAGAGAGAGAGAGAGATGGAGAGAGAGAGAGAGATGATGTGAGATGTGGAGAGAGATGTGGAGAGAGATGTGGATAGAGAGATGTGGATAGAGAGATGTGGAGAGAGAGATGTGGAGAGAGAGATGTGGAGAGAGAGATGTGGAGAGAGAGATGTGGAGAGAGAGATGTGGAGAGAGATGTGGATAGAGAGAGATGTGGAGAGAGAGAGATGTGGAGAGAGAGAGATGTGGAGAGAGATGTGGAGAGAGAGATGTGGAGAGAGAGATGTGGAGAGAGAGATGTGGAGAGAGAGATGTGGAGAGAGAGATGTGGAGAGAGAGATGTGGAGAGAGAGATGTGGAGAGAGATGTGGAGAGTCAGGAAGAACAAAGGCGATGGGAGAAAACAGATTAATTTGGCAGCAAGAACACAGAGTCCAGATATAGAACCAGGTCATTATGTTCCTATCCACCTATCTATTCCTGTCCAGAGAGGACATTATGTTCCTATCCACCTATCTATTCCTGTCCAGAGAGGTCATTATGTTCCTATCCACCTATCTATTCCTGTCCAGAGAGGACATTATGTTCCTATCCACCTATCTATTCCTGTCCAGAGAGGTCATTATGTTCCTATCCACCTATCTATTCCTGTCCAGAGAGGACATTATGTTCCTATCCACCTATCTATTCCTGTCCAGAGAGGTCATTATGTTCCTATCCACCTATCTATTCCTGTCCAGAGAGGTCATTATGTTCCTATCCACCTATCTATTCCTGTCCAGAGAGGACAATATGTTCCTATCCACCTATCTATTCCTGTCCAGAGAGGTCATTATGTTCCTATCCACCTATCTATTCCTGTCCAGAGAGGACATTATGTTCCTATCTATTCCTGTCCAGAGAGGACAATATGTTCCTATCCACCTATCTATTCCTGTCCAGCTGGGAGGTCATTATGTTCCTATCCACCTATCTATTCCTGTCCAGAGAGGTCATTATGTTCCTATCCACCTATCTATTCCTGTCCAGAGAGGTCATTATGTTCCTATCCACCTATCTATTCCTGTCCAGAGAGGTCATTATGTTCCTATCCACCTATCTATTCCTGTCCAGAGAGGACATTATGTTCCTATCCACCTATCTATTCCTGTCCAGAGAGGTCATTATGTTCCTATCCACCTATCTATTCCTGTCCAGAGAGGTCATTATGTTCCTATCCACCTATCTATTCCTGTCCAGAGAGGACATTATGTTCCTATCTATTCCTGTCCAGAGAGGACAATATGTTCCTATCCACCTATCTATTCCTGTCCAGAGAGGTCATTATGTTCCTATCCACCTATCTATTCCTGTCCAGAGAGGACGTTATGTTCCTATCAAACACACGTCTTCATGACCAAGTGGGCATTAGGGACGTCCAGAGAGGACGTCCAGAGAGGACGTCCAGAGAGGACGTCCAGGGAGGACGCCCAGGGAGGACGCCCAGGGAGGACGCCCAGGGAGGACGCCCAGGGAGGACGCCCAGGGAGGACGCCCAGGGAGGACGCCCAGGGAGGACGCCCAGGGAGGACGCCCAGGGAGGACGCCCAGGGAGGACGCCCAGGGAGGACGCCCAGGGAGGACGCCCAGGGAGGACGCCCAGGGAGGACGCCCAGGGAGGACGTCCAGGGAGGACGTCCAGGGAGGACGTCCAGGGAGGACTTGGTCATCACACCGCAGATACCAGCCAAGGAAAAATGACTGACTCAGTCTGTGGTCACATTTGAAAAAGATGCCGATTCCAAAATAAAAGGTCTCCACAGGAATGTGACCCCTCAAGGTGACGAGGCTGGTGTCTCATATTAACTACTGAACACATCTAATGCACTTCAGTCCATTTCATCTGTTCTCTCTTTACCTTGTAGTGTTGTGGACTCGGTACAAGGCTTTCCAACAGTCATGTCTGTTGTCTCCCGTTTCCCCTCCAGACTCTGGTTCTCAGGGGGGTCAGTCTGCCTCTCCTGCCCAGCTGAGGAGGCCTCCAGGCTGGGTTGGTCTGCCGGGGTATCAGCCTCCGTCTCTTTCTCCTGGAGGTCTGGAACTGAGGCAGCTGGTTGGGCGTCCACCTCTGAGGTCACAGCGACTTGGAGCAATGAGGAGGGAGCGTCAACGGAAGCTGGGTCAGTGGGAGGAGTAATATCTGCCCGAGGCTCCTCTTCTTCCTCGTTTTTGACGCTCACCTTCTTTGCTTTCACTGATTTCCTGGCTGTGATGGAGAGAAGAAGAAATACAGCTGCAACATGATAACTCAATTCCTGTGTGTCTCTGAGTGTCCCTCTCTCTTACCAGAGGTCTGTCGGGCCCTCTTCCTCCCCCTGGCTCCTCTCCTTGTAGCAACAGCCTCCTCTTCCTCCTCCTCCTCTCCCACTTCATCCACGGTCACAAAGTCCATTCTCCTGATATCCTCCATGCCCCTGCAGTCGTCCTCTGCACCAGGAGACCCTGTAGCATCAGCAAGAGGAGAGAAATGGTTTAGAGGACGAGAGGACATCCCCCTTCTGTCCCGATAGACCATCCCCCCTTCTGTCCTGACACCACCACCACCCCCATTCTGTCCTGACACCACCACCCCCATTCTGTCTCGACACCACCCCCCCATTCTGTCTCGACACCACCACCCCCATTCTGTCCTGACACCACCACCCCCCTTCTGTCTCGACACCACCCCCATTCTGTCCTGACACCACCACCCCCATTCTGTCCTGACACCACCCCCCCCATTCTGTCTCGACACCACCCCCCATTCTGTCTCGACACCACCACCCCCCATTCTGTCTCGACACCACCACCCCCCCTTCTGTCTCGACACCACCACCCCCATTCTGTCTCGACACCACCCCCCATTCTGTCTCGACACCACCACCCCCATTCTGTCCTGACACCACCACCCCCCATTCTGTCTCGACACCACCACCCCCCCATTCTGTCCTGACACCACCACCCCCATTCTGTCCTGACACCACCACCCCCATTCTGTCCTGACACCACCACCCCCATTCTGTCTCGACACCACCACCCCCATTCTGTCCCGACACCACCCCCATTCTGTCCTGACACCACCCCCCCCATTCTGTCTCGACACCACCCCCATTCTGTCTCGACACCACCCCCATTCTGTCCCGACACCACCACCCCCATTCTGTCCTGACACCACCCCCCCCATTCTGTCTCGACACCACCACCCCCATTCTGTCCCGACACCACCACCCCCATTCTGTCCCGACACCACCACCCCCATTCTGTCCCGACACCACCACCCCCATTCTGTCTCGACACCACCACCCCCATTCTGTCCCGACACCACCCCCCATTCTGTCTCGACACCACCACCCCCCATTCTGTCCCGACACCACCACCCCCCATTCTGTCCTGACACCACCCCCCCCATTCTGTCTCGACACCACCACCCCCCATTCTGTCTCGACACCACCACCCCCCTTCTGTCTCGACACCACCACCCCCCCTTCTGTCTCGACACCACCCCCCCCATTCTGTCTCGACACCACCCCCCCCATTCTGTCTCGACACCACCCCCCCTTCTGTCTCGACACCACCCCCCCCATTCTGTCTCGACACCACCCCCCCCATTCTGTCTCGACACCACCACCCCCCTTCTGTCTCGACACCACCCCCCCTTCTGTCTCGACACCACCCCCCCTTCTGTCTCGACACCACCCCCCCCATTCTGTCCCGACACCACCACCCCCATTCTGTCTCGACACCACCCCCCCCATTCTGTCTCGACACCACCCCCCCTTCTGTCTCGACACCACCACCCCCATTCTGTCTCGACACCACCCCCCCCATTCTGTCTCGACACCACCCCCCCTTCTGTCCCGACACCACCACCCCCATTCTGTCTCGACACCACCCCCATTCTGTCTCGACACCACCCCCCCTTCTGTCTCGACACCACCCCCCCTTCTGTCTCGACACCACCCCCCCTTCTGTCTCGACACCACCCCCCCTTCTGTCTCGACACCACCCCCCCTTCTGTCTCGACACCACCCCCCCTTCTGTCTCGACACCACCCCCCCTTCTGTCTCGACACCACCCCCATTCTGTCTCGACACCACCCCCCCTTCTGTCTCGACACCACCCCCCCTTCTGTCTCGACACCACCCCCCCTTCTGTCTCGACACCACCCCCCCTTCTGTCTCGACACCACCCCCATTCTGTCTCGACACCACCCCCATTCTGTCTCGACACCACCCCCCCTTCTGTCTCGACACCACCCCCCCTTCTGTCTCGACACCACCCCCATTCTGTCTCGACACCACCACCCCCCCTTCTGTCCGACACAACCACCCTCCCAATCTGTCCCGACACCACCCCCATTCTGTCTCGACACCACCCCCCCTTCTGTCTCGACACCACCCCCATTCTGTCTCGACACCACCACCACCCCCCCTTCTGTCTCGACACCACCACCACCCCCCCTTCTGTCCCGACACCACCCCCCCCATTCTGTCTCGACACCACCTCCCCCATTCTGTCTCGACACCACCCCCCCCATTCTGTCCGACACCACCATCCCCCATTCTGTCCCGACACCACCATCTCCCATTCTGTCCCGACACCACCCCCATTCTGTCCCGACACCACCACCCCCCCATTCTGTCTCGACACCACCCCCCATTCTGTCTCGACACCACCACCCCCCCATTCTGTCTCGACACCACCACCCCCCCTTCTGTCTCGACACCACCACCACCCCCCCTTCTGTCTCGACACCACCCCCCCCATTCTGTCTCGACACCACCTCCCCCATTCTGTCTCGACACCACCCCCCCCCATTCTGTCTCGACACCACCACCCCCCATTCTGTCTCGACACCACCCCCCATTCTGTCTCGACACCACCACCACCCCCATTCTGTCCCGACACCACCACCCCCCCTTCTGTCCCGACACCACCCCCATTCTGTCTCGACACCACCACCCCCCATTCTGTCTCGACACCACCCCCCATTCTGTCTCGACACCACCACCACCCCCATTCTGTCCCGACACCACCACCACCCCCCCTTCTGTCCCGACACCACCACCCCCATTCTGTCTCGACACCACCACCACCCCCATTCTGTCCTGACACCACCACCCCCATTCTGTCTCGACACCACCACCACCCCCATTCTGTCCCGACACCACCACCCCCATTCTGTCCTGACACCACCACCCCCATTCTGTCTCGACACCACCACCCCCATTCTGTCCTGACACCACCACCACCCCTTCTGTCTCGACACCACCACCCCCATTCTGTCCCGACACCACCACCCCCATTCTGTCCCGACACCACCACCCCCATTCTGTCTCGACACCACCACCCCCATTCTGTCCTGACACCACCACCACCCCCATTCTGTCTCGACACCACCACCACCCCTTCTGTCTCGACACCACCACCCCCATTCTGTCCTGACACCACCACCCCCATTCTGTCCTGACACCACCACCCCCCCATTCTGTCTCGACACCACCACCACCCCTTCTGTCTCGACACCACCACCCCCCCTTCTGTCTCGACACCACCACCCCCATTCTGTCTCGACACCACCACCCCCCCTTCTGTCTCGACACCACCACCACCCCCATTCTGTCTCGACACCACCCCCCCCCCTTCTGTCTCGACACCACCACCACCCCCATTCTGTCCTGACACCACCACCCCCCCTTCTGTCTCGACACCACCACCACCCCCATTCTGTCTCGACACCACCACCCCCCCTTCTGTCTCGACACCACCACCACCCCCATTCTGTCTCGACACCACCCCCCCCCCTTCTGTCTCGACACCACCCCCCCCCCTTCTGTCTCGACACCACCCCCATTCTGTCTCGACACCACCACCCCCCCTTCTGTCTCGACACCACCACCCCCCCTTCTGTCTCGACACCACCCCCCATTCTGTCTCGACACCACCCCCCCCCCTTCTGTCTCGACACCACCCCCATTCTGTCTCGACACCACCACCCCCCCTTCTGTCTCGACACCACCCCCCCCCCTTCTGTCTCGACACCACCACCCCCCCTTCTGTCTCGACACCACCACCACCCCCATTCTGTCCTGACACCACCACCCCCATTCTGTCTCGACACCACCACCCCCATTCTGTCTCGACACCACCACCCCCCCTTCTGTCTCGACACCACCCCCATTCTGTCTCGACACCACCACCCCCCCTTCTGTCTCGACACCACCCCCCCCCCCTTCTGTCTCGACACCACCACCCCCATTCTGTCTCGACACCACCACCCCCATTCTGTCTCGACACCACCACCCCCCCTTCTGTCTCGACACCACCACCCCCATTCTGTCTCGACACCACCCCCCCCCCTTCTGTCTCGACACCACCACCCCCCCTTCTGTCTCGACACCACCACCCCCATTCTGTCTCGACACCACCCCCCCCCCATTCTGTCTCGACACCACCCCCCCTTCTGTCTCGACACCACCACCCCCCATTCTGTCTCGACACCACCCCCCATTCTGTCCTGACACCACCACCCCCATTCTGTCCTGACACCACCACCCCCCCTTCTGTCTCGACACCACCACCCCCCATTCTGTCTCGACACCACCCCCCATTCTGTCTCGACACCACCACCCCCCATTCTGTCTCGACACCACCCCCCATTCTGTCCTGACACCACCACCCCCATTCTGTCCCGACACCACCACCCCCCCTTCTGTCCCGACACCACCACCCCCATTCTGTCTCGACACCACCACCCCCCATTCTGTCTCGACACCACCACCACACCCCCATTCTGTCTCGACACCACCCCCCCTTCTGTCTCGACACCACCACCCCCCAATTCTGTCTTGACACCACCACCCCCCATTCTGTCTCGACACCACCCCCCATTCTGTCCTGACACCACCACCCCCATTCTGTCCCGACACCACCACCCCCCATTCTGTCTCGACACCACCACCCCCCAATTCTGTCTCGACACCACCACCCCCCATTCTGTCCCGACACACACACACACCCCTTCTGTCCCGATACACACACACCCCCCTTCTGTCCCGATACACACACACCCCCCTTCTGTCCCGATACACCCCCCCCCCCCCCCCTTCTGTCCCGATACACACACACCCCCCTTCTGTCCCGATACACCCCCCCCCTTCTGTCCTGATACACCCCCCCCCCTTCTGTCCCGATACACCCCCCCCTTCTGTCCCGATACACCCCCCCCTTCTGTCCCGATACACCCCCCCCCCCCCCGCCTTCTGTCCCGATACACACACACCCCCTTCTGTCCTGATACACACACACCCCCTTCTGTCCTGATACACACCCCCCCCTTCTGTCCCAATACACACCCCCCCCCCCTTCTGTCCCGATCCCCCCCCTTCTGTCCCGATCCCCCCCCCCCCCCCCTCCCCTTCTGTCCCGATACACCCCCCCCTTCTGTCCCGATACACCCCCCCCCCCCTTCTGTCCCGATACACCCCCCCCCCCCCCTTCTGTCCCGATACACCCCCCCCCCCCTTCTGTCCCGATACACCCCCCCCCCCCCCCCCTTCTGTCCCGATACACCCCCCCCCCTTCTGTCCCGATACACCCCCCCCCCCTCTTCTGTCCCGATACACCCCCCTCTTCTGTCCCGATACACCCCCCCTTCTGTCCCGATACACCCCCCCCCCTTCTGTCCCGATACACCCCCCCCTTCTGTCCCGATACACACCCCCCCCCCCCCCCCCTGCCGTTCTGACCCACTTCCCTTCTGTTCTACTCTGACAGACAGACAGACCTGTGTTGTCAGCTTGCTGGATCTGCGCTGGTTCAGGACTCTTGTTCTGCTCTTCCTCCTCCATCTCATCCTTCCCATCACCTCCAGCCTCATCCAGGGTTACCAGACTCTGATAAGAGAGAGGTTAAAGGGTGTGTGAGTGAGAAAGGGAGAGGAGAGAGAAAGGGGGAGAGAGAAAGGAGAGAAAGAGACAACAGAGAGAGACGAGAGAGAAGAAAGAGACGAGAGAGAAGGAGACGAGAGAGAAGAAAGACGACAGAGAGAAGAAAGAGACGAGAGAGAAGAAAGAGACGAGAGAGAAGAGAGACGACAGACAGAAGAAAGAGACAAGAGAGAGAAGGAGACGAGAGAGAGAAGAAAGAGACGAGAGAGAGGAGACGAGAGAGAAGAAAGACGACAGAGAGAAGAAAGAGACGAGAGAGAGGAGACGAGAGAGAAGAAAGACGACAGAGAGAAGAAAGAGACGAGAGAGAAGAAAGAGACGAGAGAGAAGAGAGACGACAGACAGAAGAAAGAGACGAGAGAGAGACGAGAGAGAGAAACGACAGAGAGAAGAGAGAGACGACAGAGAGAAGAGAGAGACGAGAGACGAGAGAGAGAAGAAAGAGACGAGAGACGAGAGAGAGAAGAAAGAGACGACAGAGAGAAGAGAGACGAGAGAGAGAAGAGAGAAGAAAGGGACGAGAGAGAGAAGAAAGAGACGACAGAGAGAAGAGAGAGACGAGAGAGAGACGAGAGAGAGAAGAAAGAGACGACAGAGAGAAGAGAGAGACGAGAGAGAGAAGAGAGAAGAAAGAGACGAGAGAGAGAGAAGACAGAGAGGAGAGAGCGGAGAAAGTAAGCAGCAGATATTTCCTGACCTCTGGGTTGAAGGTGTCTCCTGATTCGTCCTCCTGGCTGAAGGGGTGTGGCTCCAGGCAAGGCCCGTCCGCCCCTTCATACTCTCCGATCTCATCCAAAGTCACCAAGCCCTCAGTATCCACTCCGACCCTCTCCTCTCTCTCCTCCTCCCTCTTCCGTTCCTTCTCTCTACTCCTTCTCCCTTTCTCTCTCTCCTTCCCTCTTTCCTTCTCTCGCTGCTTCTCCTTCACCACTTTTTGTTTCTTAATCAGTTCTTCCTCATCGGCGGCATCATCTGGGTAAGCCTCCTCCTCCTCGCTCACCTCATCCAAGGTGACAAGGTTACTCTTTTTCGGGGTACCCCCCTCGGACTCTCCTATTGCGGTCTTGGTCACCTTTTGAGTTTTGGGTACCCTCTTACCCTTCTTTTGGGGTGCCTTCTTGCCCCCCTTTATAGGCTTGGAGCCTCCCTGACATTTAGATTTAGTCGTATGGTTGTCCAGAGCTTGAGTCGTTTCCGTCTGATCGTCGACTGAATCTAGTATCTGGAACCCTTCCATCTCTCTGGGTAGAGAATCTCTTCGGCCTCGTTGGCCTGCGAGAGAGGAGTCGGCCATGTTGTCTTCAGTGTCTTCTAGGGAGTCGAGGATCTGGAAAGCAGATTCTTGTTGGTCGTCGGAGATCTCTTTGTGTTCCTCTAGAGTAGTTTGAGGCACCTGGGAACCTGTAGATTCGGAGGCCGCAGGCGCCTGGTAACCCAGAGATAGAGATACAGACTGTTCTTGAGTGTCTTGACTGCCCTCTTCTCCGTCTCTAGGTGTGTCATCGTCCACAGCTTCGTCGAGTATCTGGAAATCACCACCATCATCATCATCATCAGGAACTTTATCGATAAGTGATCGGGGCACCTGGTGACCCGACACCGTCTCCACCTCTTGTAGTTCCAGGGCCTTCTGAAGGTCTCGCTCCTTGGCTGAGGCAGACGGATGGGTCAGACCAAGCTCCAGTGGACAGGCTCCATTCTGAGCCTCGGTACCCAGAATCGAGGAACCTTTTTCAGCCTGGGTAGTCTCTTCGCTCCCCTCTACCTCTGGAGGTTTTTCAGCTGTCGTCGCCATATCGCTCTCTGACACAGCACTTTTCTCTTCCTTGTTGTCTGTCACTGCAGTGTCCAACACTGACATCTGGTGGCGGGATGACGGTACTACATCCTCCGTGCCACATCCCTTAGTGACCACTACTACTTCCTCTTCCGACTGAGACCGAGTCTCCAAGGGAACAAGCTCCGCCTCCGTATCGGCTATGCCGGTGGTGTCGTCGGCGGCGGCAGCGGCTTCCTGGGTTTCTGCGGCTTCGGTTGCTACAACAACAGTTGCTGATGACCTGGTCTTGCGTCCAGAGGTGGCAGGTGGTTGAGGTTTAGCTGCCGCCTTTTTTGCTGCGGCTTTTCGTGGAGTCTTCTGAGCAGGGGGGGTAGAGGAGGAGGACGTGGGTGACTCCTTGTGCTCCTGGCTAGATTTCGGAGTTGGGGAATCTGGGGTACCCCTCTTGCGTTTGGACGATCGGTTTGAACTTTCCGAGGCCTTATCTTGAGTCTTGTGTGACGAAGATGAGGATGACTGCGGTGGGTCGGTGTTCTCAGCCTCATCCCCTTCCACCTCGTCCACAGTAACAAACTGGTCCATGTTGAACTGGCCCAGATAGAAGGAGTTGGCTTCACCGGGGATGACGTCAGACGTAAACTCATCACCCGCGTAGCAACTAGCTTGAGGTAAAGAAAGAGAAGGATGAATCCATTGAATTAATTAATCATAATCAAATCAATCTTCCCCAAGTCCAACAGAAGTGCTGTAGTTTGAAATCAGATGTCTGAGAGTTTGCTACAACAGACTGTAGCGGTTATGGATTCTGTACACAATGGTGTTTTGTTAAGAAACGTTGCCGTTTGGAAAGCATCGCTCACCTTATCTCTAGACCTGCTCCTAGAGGAGAGAGTCGCTTGACTGCTTCTGCCGTGGCTCTGTGGAACCAACAGAAACCTTTAATTGGATAATTTCTAGCTCAGAAATAGAATTGTCATATAAAACATGCATTCACCATCACGCCTCGCTTTTCTCCTTCTCCTACCTTGCTCCTCTCCTACTCCTCTTCTTTCCTCCCCTTTTTCTTGGCGTGGCTGCCGTCCTGTCCGCTGCTCCTGCGGGAGCCAGAAGAGGCGCTAGAGGAGTTACCAAGTCTCGATGTCGGAGGGAGCCCTCCTCGGAAGGAGCCCGGCTGCTTCTATGCCTAGAAGAGTCTCTCCTTTCTGGGGAAAAGCGGTCGCCGCGCCGGCCTCTCCCTCCAGAAGCCTGGGTCTTCCCCTGGATGAATTCATTTTATTAGACATTTAAGGACATAATGAGTTGCCTCAGTCATTAGAGTACAATACATTAAAATATTAGCAGAAGCTAATGTAACAATATTGCTTCTGTCATGACGTTGGCCTGTGGGTAAGGTTTATGACCCCCACATAAATACCTTTCTCCCCTCTCTCTCTCTCTTGACTCTACTGAGGGACTCTTGAATAGCCTTTGTTAAACATAGAGAGTCTGGGAACATCAAACGGTGGGGGGAAAGGAACCATATTTCGGTAATCCAACCAGTGGAAAATATGCGTTGGTACTTAATGAATATGATGTTAGTTCGGTTGTCATCTGAGACATTATGACTGATGACAGGACGACATAAACTGTATCTGGGAAAGTCTACACATTATAGTTATCAGATTCACATGGAATTGTGCAATTTAAATGTTTAAATATGAAACTATTTGTGAAAAGATTAAATGTAATTTTAGCTTCCAAATGAGAGAATTGGGTTTTCATAAGGTTATAGGGCTCTGCTCAATCAGTGGCCCGCCCCTGTGAAGAGACATGGGCTATAAACTATGAAACGCACCCTTCTCCCTCCACTATATAAGCCCTTGACGAAAATGTAACCTCCTGTTCCGGGTACATTAGGACGACGTTCTGATGTCAGAAGGATTCAGATAATAACTACAGAATGAAGCCAACCTCAGCGTGAGCTTTGGTTGCGAATGGTATGAACTTTGAACTCTTATTCACTACAGAAGTGATACCTCCTAGCCGTTGAGTTAGCAGCGGCCGCTGTAAACGTGGGCTAGGAAAGGACGGACGATGTATCCAGTCGAACACACAATGACGATACTACAACGTAACCAATTTACCACAAGATACATTCTTCCGAGGACAGGAAGATCTCTGTTGGCCAACACGACCAGCATCTACGACCAACCTACCGAAGTGCAGCTCAGAGTAAATATTTATTGCATTTTCCAATTCCAAATGAGCGGTCATTTAGAATGCACAAGATACTGTATTTACGAAAGCGTGGCTTCTCCCTTTGTTCCTCAGTCTTCCCGCTCTTTCACTCAAACCAAAACCCCCTTTCCTTTGTGTAACCAGCCGTCATGTCGACTCCGTCCACCAGGGACGTTTTCTGTATGACATCATTTGCATTCTGTGTATATGTAATTCTGTGTGGTTGGTTAGGTATTTAGTAAATAAATAATTAAACCCAATTTTGTATTGCTGATTCAACTTGTTAGCCAGGGTTCGTGAAGATAACCAAGAATTTACAACTTTCAGATGAGACTGAAATAAGGTGACGATTAATATTGACTGCTATTGATGTAAAATATTACTAGGCCTTTAAGAGTTTATTCGGAAGATAACAGCTCTATAAACACTCTTTCGTGGTGCCCCTACTTTCTAGTTAATTACATTTACATGATTAGCTAAATTAGGTAATATTAATTACAGAGAACGGATTTTATAGAAAAGCATGTCATGTCACTTAATCCGGCATAGCCAAAGACACGACACTTCCATCCCTCTCCTCGCCCCTACCTGGGCTCCCTCGAAGCAGCCACCCTCGAAGCATCGTTACCCATCGCACCACAAAAGCCACGGCCCTTGTAGAGGGGAACAACTACTTCAAGGTCTCAGAGCGAGTGACGTCACCGATTGAAGCGCTATTAGCGCGCACCCCGCTAACTAGCTAGCCATTTCACACCGGTTACACTAAGGTGCAATGAATCAGACTGTCGATGATTCAAATCTGTCAAGGTTTAAATTATATCTGTCCATTAAATTCATATTATTATAATAATACATACATTCTTGTGGTCTGGTTGCCCAGATCCTGAAGGTGTCTTCTTCGTGTCGGTGGTCTTTTTAGCTTGTGTCGGATGTTTTTTGTCCGGCTGTGACTTCTTCTCTGGGCGTGGCTCCTCTTTCTTCTTTGTCTCTTTCTCCCCAGTCTTCTCCTCTGGCTCAGCCGGGCCCTGGTTCTTTTCTCCAGCTGGGGTCTTCTTCTCCGCCGTCTCCCCAGCTGCAGGGCTTTTCTTGTTGGGTACAGGCTTGGCCTGGATCCCCTCTCCCTGGTTCTTTTCTCCAGCCGGGGTCTCTTTCTCCGCCGTCTCCCCAGCTGCAGGGCTCTTCTTGTTGGGTAGAGGCTTGGCCTGGATCCCCTCTCCCTGGTTCTGTTCATGTTTAGCCTGTTCCTCCACCAGTCTCCCAATACGGTGTTGGTGCACCGCTGCCTCCAGGGCCTTGAGGATCTCCTCGGTTACCGGAGGAAAGTCCTGAGGTTTGTCTTCAACATTTAACTCTACCGGTACAGGGGCCGGTGTTTGTGCCGGTACAAAGGCGGCACTGGTGTCAGAGTCGACGGGATTGGCGACGTTATTAGCTCCCTCCACAGCGGAGATCAGACAAGGTTCTGTTGTGGCCACAGTCGTCACGGTTTCACTAACCAACGCAACGACATCACTGCCCTGTTGTGGGACCTGTTCGGGTTCTGCTGCAATCTCATTGGTTGAGGCGACGCCGTCGGTGCTCTGGGTTTCCATGGCGACCTCTTCCTCGGGAGCGGACACGGCAACCGTAGGTAACGAGGCGGAAACGACGATGTCGACGGTCGCAGGGTCTTCCTTATTTTCTTTTGCCTCCTCAGTTTCCACCCCTCCATCCTCTTTGGGAGGATGGCCGTTCTTCTTCTTCCCATCTTTTGTCGAGGAAATCCCAGCCCCTTTTCCTCCAGACTCCGCCACCGTTGCCTTTCCGTCGGAATTCATCACCGCGACGTCACTTCCTGGTTGCTTGGCCTCCGCGACGATGACGCCGTCACCCGGTTGCTTGGTAGCCACAGCAACAGCCTGAGAGGATGAGACCGCAGCATTGGTGCTGGTAGTAGTGGTTGTGGACGTAACAGGTTTAACTGGTGCTGCCACACCTTTAGCTACAGGCTTCTTGCCTTTGATCGGTTTCTTCTTGGCTTTGGTGCTGAAATGACAAACACGTAGATTATAAAATAAGTGATGTTTACATCTAAAAAGGTCTCCAGAGGAACATATGGGACAGGAGTTGTTCCCTGACGAGGAAAAACAATGGACCCTAATTGTATCCTATTGTCGTCATACAATGCTTGGATTGGATGGATGGACTGACGGATAAAATCTTGGACGTTAATGAAAGGTTAAGATATTTACCTGACAATAGATGTCTTCTGGGCTGGGGGCTGTTGAAACTTGGCCAGCATGTCGACCTTCAGAGCTTTGTTCTGAACTACACTGGGGGACTTCTGGAAATGAAGACACACTGCCTTCGCCACCGACGAAGATTCCATCTCAAAATAGATCTGACACAGAGAAATAGAAACATTAATTAAACAAATCAATTCATTTGTTATTTGCGTCGTCTCCTGACCAATCAGAAATGTTGAAAAGATGCAGTCGGAGGTTCCAGGGACCTGATTGGTTACATGGTTCCTTCAGAAAGCATTCGGACCCCTTGACTTTTTACACACTTTGTTGTGTTACAGCCTTATTATAAAAATGATTATAGTATTTTTTCAACATCAATTTACAAACGATACCCCATAATGACAAAGCAAAAACAGGAATTTTTTGTTGTTGCTAAATATGAAATGTCACATCTTTCATAAGTATTCAGACCCTTTACTCAGTACTTTGTTGAAGCACCTTCACCAGCGATTACAGCCTCGAGTCTTCTTGGGTATGAAGCTACAATCGTGGCACACCTGTATTTGGGGAGTTTCTCCATTTCTTCCCTGCAGATCCTCTCAAGCTCTGTCAGGTTGGATGGGGAACGTTACTGTACTGCTAGTTAAAGGTCTCTCCAGAGAGGTTCGATCAGGTTCAAGTCCGGGTCTGGCTGGTCCACTCAAGGACGTTCAGAGACTTGTCCCGAAGCCACCCCTGCCTTGTATTGGCTGTGTGCTTAGGGCCGTTATCCTTTTGGAAGGTGAACCTTCGCCCCACTGAGGTCCTGAGTGCTCTGGAGCAGGTTTTCATCAAGGATCTCTCTCTACTTTGCTCCGTTCATCTTTGCCTCGATCCTGACTAGTCTCCCAGTCCCTGCTGCTGAGAAACATCCCCACAGCATGATGCTGTCAAATCTGCAGAAATGTTTTGGTACCCTTCCCCAGATCTGTGCCTCGACACAATCCTGTCTCTGAGTTCTACGGACAATTCCTTCGACCTCATGGCTTGGTTTTTTCTCTGACATGCTCGGTCAACTGTGGGACCTTACATAGACAGGTGTGTGCCTTTCCAAATCATGTCCAATCAATTGATTTACCACAGGTGGACTCCAATCAAGTTGTAGAAACATCTCAAGGATGATCAATGGAAACAGGATGCACCTGAGCTCAATTTCAGGTCTCATAGCAAAGGGTCTAAATACTTATGTAAATAAGGTATCTGTTTTTACATTTTAATAAATTAATTAATTGGTTACACATGGTACCACTACAGGCCTAAAGTGGTTGGTTCCAGGGATCTAATTGGTTATAGATGGTACCACTACAGGCCTAAAGTGGTTGGTTCCAGGGATCTAATTGGTTATAATCACCTGGTACCACTACAGGCCTAAAGTGGTTGGTTCCAGTGATCTAATTGGTTATAATCACATGGTACCACTACAGGCCTAAAGTGGTTGGTTCCAGGGATCTAATTGGTTATAATCACATGGTACCACTACAGGCCTACAGTGGTTGGTTCCAGGGATCTAATTGGTTATAATCACCTGGTACCACTACAGGCCTAAAGTGGTTGGTTCCAGCGATCTAATTGGTTATAATCACATGGTACCACTACAGGCCTAAAGTGGTTGGTTCCAGGGATCTAATTGGTTATAATCACATGGTACCACTACAGGCCTAAAGTGGTTGGTTCCAGGGATCTAATTGGTTATAATCACATGGTACCACTACAGGCCTAAAGTGGTTGGTTCCAGGGATCTAATTGGTTATAATCACATGGTACCACTACAGGCCTAAAGTGGTTGGTTCCAGGGATCTAATTGGTTATAATCACATGGTACCACTACAGGCCTAAAGTGGTTGGTTCCAGGGATCTAATTGGTTATAATCACATGGTACCACTACAGGCCTAAAGTGGTTGGTTCCAGGGATCTAATTGGTTATAATCACATGGTACCACTACAGGCCTAAAGTGGTTGGTTCCAGGGATCTAATTGGTTATAATCACATGGTACCACTACAGGCCTAAAGTGGTTGGTTCCAGGGATCTAATTGGTTATAATCACCTGGTACCACTACAGGCCTAAAGTGGTTGGTTCCAGGGATCTAATTGGTTATAATCACATGGTACCACTACAGGCCTAAAGTGGTTGGTTCCAGGGATCTAATTGGTTAATAATCACATGGTACCACTACAGGCCTAAAGTGGTTGGTTCCAGGGATCTAATTGGTTATAATCACATGGTACCACTACAGGCCTAAAGTGGTTGGTTCCAGGGATCTAATTGGTTATAATCACATGGTACCACTACAGGCCTAAAGTGGTTGGTTCCAGGGATCTAATTGGTTAATAATCACATGGTACCACTACAGGCCTAAAGTGGTTGGTTCCAGGGATCTAATTGGTTATAATCACATGGTACCACTACAGGCCTAAAGTGGTTGGTTCCAGGGATCTAATTGGTTATAATCACATGGTACCACTACGGGCCTAAAGTGGTTGGTTCCAGGGATCTAATTGGTTATAATCACATGGTACCACTACAGGCCTAAAGTGGTTGGTTCCAGCGATCTAATTGGTTATAATCACATGGTACCACTACAGGCCTAAAGTGGTTGGTTCCAGGGATCTAATTGGTTATAATCACATGATACCACTACAGGCCTAAAGTGGTTGGTTCCAGGGATCTAATTGGTTATAATCACATGGTACCACTACAGGCCTACAGTGGTTGGTTCCAGGGATCTAATTGGTTATAATTACATGGTACCACTACAGGCCTACAGTGGTTGGTTCCAGGGATCTAATTGGTTATAATTACATGGTACCACTACAGGCCTAAAGTGGTTGGTTCCAGGGATCTAATTGGTTATAATCACATGGTACCACTACAGGCCTAAAGTGGTTGGTTCCAGGGATCTAATTGGTTATAATCACATGTTGTTTTGTGTGGCTGTTTACGTGGCAAAAAAAGATTGTTTAATGAAACTTGCAGTTTCTATTCTTCCACGTGTCTTTGTGCAATAAAGCTGTTTGCGCATATTCCAATCGGGCGTCAAACTGGCGTCCGGGCCGATGCGCCGACCACGGTCGTAATCCACCTGGACTGTAGACTGCATCCTTTGAGTTGGAGTCAGTCGACGGCCTGTGGGACTCAACACTTCATCCAATTCTCTCTGCGACAGTAGAATCGTTCCCGTATTATCACTCGCCCGCCGCCGAGGAATCTCTCTGATGGCATCGACCCGTTTTTGTTCAACGCTGGTCGTCGTCAGCGGTTGTGTAGTTTCACACTGCGCTGCCAACTTGGCGATAATAACCGGCTTGTTTGTCAAGGGAAACGTGTTGTTTTGTTGTTGTTGTGGTAGTATTCTGTGTCGTGTTAAATGATGCTATGTGATTGCACTAATAGTACTAAAACAGGCGAGTCCATTTCAAGCTGTGGAGGTTAAACCCACTTCTCTGCATTGATTCAGTCATTTCTTAAATCCCCACTGATGCGTATCAAAGGAGGGCGATATATGGCTTAAATATATCACGCCATCTTTTATTTATTTATTTTATTTTACCGTTATTTTACCAGGTAAGTTGACTGAGAACACGTTCTCATTTGCAGCAACGACCTGGGGAATAGTTACAGGGGAGAGGAGGGGATGAATGAGCCAATTGTAAACTGGGGATTATTAGGTGACCGTGATGGTTTGAGGGCCAGATTGGGAATTTAGCCAGGACACCGGGGTTTATGGTACTATCTATGTCTGACCCTGTAAAACAACACATTCCACTGCACCCGTTGGCGGCGTACGTGACAAAACGCTCGATTAGTTTTCTTATCTTCAACTCTGGACGCCACCGCGGACGTATTCGGCTTTTGGCCGCTTCATTTGAATTCATGTTTTCAGCACAACGTTCCCAAATGCCTTTCTATGGTAAGAATCCAGTTTTTAAATGAGCGATACGTCTCTTTAAATGGTCTCGTGTCCTTCTGAGCTGTTGACCACTTGTCCGCCGTTTGTGGTCCTACGTAGCGCTAGCAGCCTTTTAGCCACGGCACGTGCTAGCTGTCTACTCTGTTTAATAAAACGTGGAAGAAGGAACAAACAAATAATACATTTATAAAAAGGAATTGGTCACTCGTTCTCATTCTGAGAAAATAAGCACCTTTCCTACCCAGGTAGACGACTCGATTTCAACATGGGAACAAAAGTCAACCGGCTACTTTCAAACAGTGTCTGTCCCTACCCTGTCGATCAGAGACAGCGAGTCGAGGTAGGAGCCGGCGCGTTTGACGAGGTCGTGAACCTCCTTGGCTGCTGCGGTCCCTGTGGGGACGTTACTGACAATCAGAAGACGTTCCTTCAACGTTGGGTTCTGTTGACAGACAGAGGGTTATAAAGGGGTTTATCAACAGGTTATAAAGGGGTTTATCAACAGGTTATAAAGGGGTTATCCACAGGTTATAAAGGGGTTTATCCACAGGTTATAAAGGGGTTTATCCACAGGTTATAAAGGGGTTTATCCACAGGTTATAAAGGGGTTTATCCACAGGTTATAAAGGGGTTTATCCACAGGTTATAAAGGGGTTTATCCACAGGTTATAAAGGGGTTTATCCACAGGTTATAAAGGGGTTTATCCACAGGTTATAAAGGGGTTTATCCACAGGTTATAAAGGGGTTTATCCACAGGTTATAAAGGGGTTTATCCACAGGTTATAAAGGGGTTTATCCACAGGTTATAAAGGGGTTTATCCACAGGTTATAAAGGGGTTTATCCACAGGTTATAAAGGGGTTTATCCACAGGTTATAAAGGGGTTTATCCACAGGTTATAAAGGGGTTTATCCACAGGTTATAAAGGGGTTTATCCACAGGTTATAAAGGGGTTTATCCACAGGTTATAAAGGGGTTTATCCACAGGTTATAAAGGGGTTTATCCACAGGTTATAAAGGGGTTTATCCACAGGTTATAAAGGGGTTTATCCACAGGTTATAAAGGGGTTTATCCACAGGTTATAAAGGGGTTTATCCACAGGTTATAAAGGGGTTTATCCACAGGTTATAAAGGGGTTTATCCACAGGTTATAAAGGGGTTTATCCACAAGTTATAAAGGGGTTTATCCACAGGTTATAAAGGGGTTTATCCACAGGTTATAAAGGGGTTTATCCACAGGTTATAAAGGGGTTTATCCACAGGTTATAAAGGGGTTTATCCACAGGTTATAAAGGGGTTTATCCACAGGTTATAAAGGGGTTTATCAACAGGTTATAAAGGGGTTTATCAACAGGTTATAAAGGGGTTTATCAACAGGTTATAAAGGGGTTTATCAACAGGTTATAAAGGGGTTTATCAACAGGTTATAAAGGGGTTTATCAACAGGTTATAAAGGGTTTATCAACAGGTTATAAAGGGGTTTATCAACAGGTTATAAAGGGGTTTATCAACAGGTTATAAAGGGGTTTATCAACAGGTTATAAAGGGGTTTATCAACAGGTTATAAAGGGGTTTATCAACAGGTTATAAAGGGGTTTATCAACAGGTTATAAAGGGGTTTATCAACAGGTTATAAAGGGGTTTATCAACAGGTTATAAAGGGGTTTATCAACAGGTTATAAAGGGGTTTATCAACAGGTTATAAAGGGGTTTATCAACAGGTTATAAAGAGGTTTATCAACAGGTTATAAAGGGGTTTATCAACAGGTTATAAAGGGGTTTATCAACAGGTTATAAAGGGGTTTATCAACAGGTTATAAAGGGGTTTATCAACAGGTTATAAATGGGTTTATCAACAGGTTATAAATGGGTTTATCAACAGGTTATAAAGAGGTTTATCCACAGGTTATAAAGAGGTTTATCCACAGGTTATAAAGGGCTTTATCCACAGGTTATAAAGGGCTTATCCACAGGTTATAAAGGGGTTTATCCACAGGTTATAAAGGGGTTTATCCACAGGTTATAAAGGGGTTTATCCACAGGTTATAAAGGGGTTTATCCACAGGTTATAAAGGGGTTTATCCACAGGTTATAAAGGGGTTTATCAACAGGTTATAAAGGGGTTTATCAACAGGTTATAAAGGGGTTTATCAACAGGTTATAAAGGGGTTTATCAACAGGTTATAAAGGGGTTTATCAACAGGTTATAAAGGGGTTTATCAACAGGTTATAAAGGGTTTATCAACAGGTTATAAAGGGTTTATCAACAGGTTATAAAGGGGTTATCAACAGGTTATAAAGGGGTTATCAACAGGTTATAAAGGGGTTATCAACAGGTTATAAAGGGGTTATTAACAGGTTATAAAGGGGTTTATCAACAGGTTATAAAGGGTTTATCCACGGGTTATAAAGGGGTTATCCACAGGTTATAAAGGGTTTATCCACAGGTTATAAAGGGTTTATCCACAGGTTATAAAGGGTTTATCCACAGGTTATAAAGTGTTTATCCACAGGTTATAAAGGGTTTATCCACAGGTTATAAAGGGTTTATCCACAGGTTATAAAGGGTTTATCCACAGGTTATAAAGGGTTTATCAACATGTTATAAAGGGTTTATCAACAGGTTATAAAAGGGTTATCAACAGGTTATAAAGGTTTTATCAACAGGTTATAAAGGGTTTATCAACCGGTTATAAAGGGTTTATCAACAGGTTATAAAGGGTTTATTAACAGGTTATAAAGGGTTTATCAACAGGTTACAAAGGGGTTATTAACAGGTTATAAAGGGTTTATTAACACAAGGTATAAAAAAATAGGGCACGGGGGTGTGTGGTATATGGCCAATATACCACGGCTAAGGGCTGTTCTTAAATCTCAATACACCACAAACCCCCCGAGGTGCCTTAATGCTTTTCTCATCTGGTTACCAACGTAATTACAGCCGTATAAATACATGGTTTGGGGGACACAACAACGTAACCTTTCTAGTTAGATCTATGAACTTACCGTAGGGCTGAGGCCATTCAGAGTCGTGAACACACCCTCCTGCAATAGAAAGAACAGACACCTATGATGACTGGACTGGGTGTGTGTTACCTGGGTGTGTGTGTGTGTGTGTGTGTGTGTGTGTGTGTGTGTGTGTGTGTGTGTGTGTGTGTGTGTGTGTGTATATCTGTTACCTGTGTGTGTGTGTGTGTGTGTGTGTGTGTATATGTGTGCGTGCGTGCATGTGTATATGTGTGCGTGCGTGCATGTGTATATGTGTGCGTGCGTGCGTGCGTGCGTGTGTGTTACCTGGTGAAGGTTTGTATCAGGGCGGGTCAACGTGAAGGTGAGGGGACAGCCTAGTAGTTTAGGAGGAGACATTGTGTAGTTTGTCAACATGGCAAAGCTCTTCTGTACTCTCTCCATACGGACTATGGCCTGTTGGGTCAAAAACACCCATTATCACGACAACAACAAACACCCACGTTATAGAACTGCATCAACAACAACAAACAACAACAAACACCCACGTTATAGTACTGCATCAACAACAACAAGCACCCACGTTATGGTACTGCATCAACAACAACAAACACCCACGTTATAGTACTGCATCAACAACAACAAACACGTTATGGTACGTTAGTACCTACGTTATAGAGAGATAGAGAGACAGAGACACAGAGACACACACAGACAGAGAGAGAGACAGAGAGAGAGAGACAGAAACACAGACAGAGAGAGAGAGACAGAGACACAGAGACACACACAGACAGAGAGAGAGACAGAGAGAGAGAGACAGAAACACAGACAGAGAGAGAGACACAGAGAGAGACAGAGACACAGACAGAGAAACACAGAGAGAGACAGAGACACAGACAGAGAGAGAGAGAAACAGAGAGAGAGAGAGAAACACAGAGAGAGACAGAGACACAGAGACAGAGAGAAACACAGAGAGAGACAGAGACACAGAGAGAGACAGAGACACAGAGAGAGAGACAGAGACACAGAGAGAGAGACAGAGACACAGAGAGAGACAGAGACACACAGACAGAGAGAGAGAGAGAGAGACAGAGAGAGAGAAACACAGAGAGAGACACAGAGAGAGAGAGATAGAGAGTCAGAGAGACACACCAACCTACCCATCTCAGAGAGAGAGAGAGAGAAACACAGAGAGAGACAGAGACACAGAGAGAGACAGAGACACAGAGAGAGACAGAGACACAGAGAGAGAGACAGAGACACAGAGAGAGAGACAGAGACACAGAGACAGACAGAGAGAGAAACACAGAGATAGAGAGTCAGAGAGACACACCAACCTACCCATCTCAGAGAGAGAGAGAGAGAAACACAGAGAGAGACAGAGACACAGAGAGAGACAGAGACACAGAGAGAGACAGAGACACAGAGAGAGAGACAGAGACACAGAGAGAGAGACTGAGACACAGAGAGAGAGACTGAGACACAGAGAGACAGACAGAGAAACACAGAGAGAGACAGAGAGAGAGACACAGAGAGACTGAGACACACCAACCTACCCATCTCTGGCTGGGCAGAATAAAACAGTTGTCGAGTCCAGGTTTATATCCGTAAGGCTTCACCAGAGCCAGAACATCTTCCTCTGTATACCCAGCTTCTGGTAAACCGTCAATCTTCACAAACCTATCATTCGCAATGTCAGGCTAAACACGGAAAAGCAGAGAGGGAGAAAGACAGATTAGTTTGTTTCTGACCCCATAGACCCGGGTTGAGAGTCACCTATAACATGATTCATATCTGTTTTTAACGTGGTGAAGTTAAAGACATATTTCCAAACTGCTGCCACAATAATGTTTTTTCTCTAATTACACTGACAAATATGACTTTATTTAAGGCCAGACGACTGAAAACATACGACACATTTCAAATAGAGATCTGTCCCGGGGCGTGACCTAAACACCTCCTCGGCCCAGCTCCAGTAACTTGGCATATTGCCTCGCGGAACATGCTCCGACAAAGGCTGCTGGGACTTTGGCATGTTTACCCCTCCTACCTGCTCGCTACAAGTCCTTTAGTGGCTAGAGATCTGGAGCTCACAGACAAATCCCTGGAGAGAAACACAAAACGTACCTGCTGAGGACCGAGGGGACGTTTCCCCTTGGACTTGGTAGTAGATCCGTTCTTGCTACCGGCAGTTTGCGGTTTAGTTGCAGTCGTTGAAGACTTGGTGGATGTTTTAGTTGACTTGGTGGTGCTGGTCTGGTACTTGGCTGCTGTCGCTTTCCTGAAGGAGGGGAAGAGAGAGAGAGAGGGGGAAGAAAGAGAGAGAGGGAGGGAAGGGAAGGGAAGAGAGAGAGAGGGAAGGGAAGAGAGAGTGAGGGGGAAGAGAGAGAGAGAGAGAGGGAGGGGAAGAAAGAGAGGAGGGAAGAGAGAGAGAGAGAGGGAGGGGAAGAAAGAGAGGAGGGAAGAGAGAGAGAGAGAGGGAGGGGGAGAGAGAGAGAGAGAGAGAGAGAGAGAGAGAGAGAGAGAGAGAGAGAGGGGAAGAGAGAGAGAGAGAGAGAGAGGGGAAGAGAGAGAGAGAGAGAGGGGGGAGATTTGTATTGTTGTCCCTTAATAAATAAAATGTTGAAAAGGCCAGCGTTGACACCCAACATGTTAAGGAAGGTGCTGACTAATGAGATTATACACTTAACAGAAAACTAAAATACATTGTATTTTATACCCATTTAATGAACGATCTCACACCGAATATATAGAGTTAACTAATGATATCATACTGAATATATAGAGTTAATGATATCATACTGAATATACAGTTAACTAATGATATCGCACTGAATATACAGTTAACTAATGATATCGCACTGAATATATAGAGTTAATGATATCACACCGAATATATAGAGTTAACTAATGATATCATACCGAATATATATAGAGTTAACTAATGATATCATACTGAATATATAGAGTTAATGATATCATACTGAATATATAGAGTTAACTAATGATATCACACCGAATATATAGAGTTAATGATATCACACCGAATATATAGAGTTAACTAATGATATCATACCGAATATATAGAGTTAATGATATCATACTGAATATATAGAGTTAATGATATCATACTGAATATATAGAGTTAATGATATCATACTGAATATATAGAGTTAATGATATCATACTGAATATATAGAGTTAATGATATCATACTGAATATATAGAGTTAATGATATCATACTGAATATACAGAGTTAATGATATCATACTGAATATACAGAGTTAATGATATCATACTGAATATACAGAGTTAATGATATCATACTGAATATACAGAGTTAATGATATCATACTGAATATACAGAGTTAATGATATCATACTGAATATACAGAGTTAATGATATCATACTGAATATACAGAGTTAATGATATCATACTGAATATACAGAGTTAATGATATCATACTGAATATACAGAGTTAATGATATCATACTGAATATACAGAGTTAATGATATCATACTGAATATACAGAGTTAATGATATCATACTGAATATATAGAGTTAATGATATCATACTGAATATACAGAGTTAACGATATCATACTGAATATACAGAGTTAACTAATGATATCATACTGAATATACAGAGTTAACTAATGATATCATACTGAATATACAGAGTTAATGATATCATACTGAATATACAGAGTTAATGATATCATACTGAATATACAGAGTTAATGATATCATACTGAATATACAGAGTTAATGATATCATACTGAATATATAGAGTTAATGATATCATACTGAATATATAGAGTTAATGATATCATACTGAATATATAGAGTTAATGATATCATACTGAATATATAGAGTTAATGATATCATACTGAATATACAGAGTTAATGATATCATACTGAATATACAGAGTTAACGATATCATACTGAATATATAGAGTTAACGATATCATACTGAATATACAGAGTTAACTAATGATATCATACTGAATATACAGAGTTAACTAATGATATCATACTGAATATACAGAGTTAATGATATCATACTGAATATATAGAGTTAATGATATCATACTGAATATATAGAATTAATGATATCATACTGAATATATAGAGTTAATGATATCATACTGAATATATAGAGTTAACGATATCATACTGAATATATAGAGTTAATGATATCACACTGAATATATATAGTTAATGATATCACACTGAATATATATAGTTAATGATATCACACTGAATCTATAGAGTTAATGATATCATACTGAATCTCCCGGGTGGCGCAGTGGTCTAGTGCACTGCATCGCAGTGCTAAGCTGCGCCACCAGAGTCTCTGGGTTCGCTCCCAGGCTCTGTCGCAGCCGGCCGCGACCGGGAGGTCCGTGGGGCGACGCACAATTGGCATAGCGTCGTCCGGGTTAGGGAGGGTTTTGCCGGTAGGGATATCCTTGTCTCAGTATGTAAATGTAATAAAATGTATGCACTCTACTGTAAGTCGCTCTGGATAAGAGCGTCTGCTAAATGACTAAAATGTAAATATATAGAGTTAATGATATCATACTGAATATATAGAGTTAATGATATCATACTGAATATATAGAATTAATGATATCACACTGAATATATAGAGTTAATGATATCACACTGAATATATAGAGTTAATGATATCACACTGAATATATAGAATTAATGATATCACACTGAATATATAGAATTAATGATATCACACTGAATATATAGAGTTAATGATATCATACTGAATATATAGAGTTAATGATATCATACTGAATATATAGAGTTAATGATATCACACTGAATATATAGAATTAATGATATCACACTGAATATATAGAGTTAATGATATCACACTGAATATATAGAGTTAATGATATCATACTGAATATATAGAGTTAACTAATGATATCACACTGAATATATAGAATTAATGATATCATACTGAATATACAGAGTTAATGATATCACACTGAATATATAGAGTTAATGATATCATACTGAATATATAGAGTTAATGATATCATACTGAATATATAGAGTTAATGATATCATACTGAATATACAGAGTTAACTAATGATATCATACTGAATATACAGAGTTAATGATATCATACTGAATATATAGAGTTAACTAATGATATCATACTGAATATATAGAATTAATGATATCATACTGAATATATCGAGTTAATGATGTCATACTGAATATATAGAGTTAATGATATCATACTGAATATATAGAGTTAATGATATCATACTGAATATATAGAGTTAATGATATCATACTGAATATATAGAGTTAATGATGTCATACTGAATATATAGAATTAACTAATTCTTGAAAGAAATGAGTTGCTGCACGGTTGTTACTTTTCAGCAGTAGACTTCTGGTTCAGTCCCTTTGAGTCCTCCAACAGTCTCTCTTTCTCCGTCTGTATGGTAACAACCTGGCCTCTGATGGTCAGGGTCTTACAGCTAGCCAGCTTTCTGGCATCATCCTCTTTCTCAAACAATACTGACGCCTACAGAGAGAGAGAGGGGGGTGGAGAGAGAGAGGGGTGGAGAGAGAGAGAGAGGGGTGGAGAGAGAGAGGAGAGAGAGAGAGAGGGGGTGGAGAGAGAGAGAGGGGGTGGAGAGAGAGAGAGAGAGGGGTGGAGAGAGAGAGAGAGGGGGAATGGAGAGAGAGAGGGGGTGGAGAGAGAGAGAGAGAGAGGGAGGGGTGAGAGAGAGAGGGGGTGGTGAGAGAGAGAGAGGGGTGGAGAGAGAGAGAGAGGGGGGGTGGAGAGAGAGAGAGTTTATTAGACAATTTAAAAAAAACAGGTGGAATGGTTTGAGGTACTCTACATTGAAATAGAGACGAGAGGTTAAACAGATGGAATGGTTTGAGGTACTCTACATTGAAATAGAGACGAGAGGTTAAACAGGTGGAATGGTTTGAGGTACTCTACATTGAAATAGAGACAATTAGAGGTTAAACAGATGGAATGGTTTGAGGTACTCTACATTGAAATAGAGACGAGAGGTTAAACAGGTGGAATGGTTTGAGGTACTCTACATTGAAATAGAGACAATTAGAGGTTAAACAGATGGAATGGTTTGAGGTACTCTACATTGAAATATAAACAATTAGAGGTAAAACAGATGGAATGGTTTGAGGTACTCTACATTGAAATAGAGACGAGAGGTTAAACAGATGGAATGGTTTGAGGTACTCTACATTGAAACAGAGACGAGAGGTTAAACAGGTGGAATGGTTTGAGGTACTCTACATTGAAATAGAGACGAGAGGTTAAACAGGTGGAATGGTT
>NC_074700.1:31382903-31392841 GCF_029448725.1 Salvelinus fontinalis | reverse complement strand
ACCTCTCTGGACAGGAATAGATAGGTGGTATAGGAACATAATGTCCTCTCTGGACAGGAATAGATAGGTGGATAGGAAACATAATGACTCTGGTTCTAATATCTGTACCTCTGTTTTCTTGCTCCAAATTAATCTGTTTATCCTCCCAATCCCTTGTTACTTCCTGACTCTCCCCACATCTCTCTCTCCACATCTCTCTCTCCACATCTCTCTCTCTCCACATCTCTCTCTCCACATCTCTCTCTCCACATCTCTCTCTCCACATCTCTCTCCACATCTCTCTCCACATCTCACATCTCTCTCTCTCCACATCTCTCTCTCTCCACATCTCTCTCTCCACATCTCTCTCTCCACATCTCTCTCCACATCTCTATCCACATCTCTCTCCACATCTCACATCATCTCTCTCCACATCTCTCTCTCTCCACATCTCTCTCTCTCCACATCTCTCTCTCTCCACATCTCTCTCTCTCTCCACATCTCTCTCTCTCCACATCTCTCTCTCTCCACATCTCTCTCTCTCTACATCTCTCTCTCTCCACATCTCTCTCCACATCTCTCTCTCTCCACATCTCTCTCTCTCTACATCTCTCTCTCTCCACATCTCTCTCTCTCCACATCTCTCTCTCTCCACATCTCTCTCTCTCCACATCTCTCTCTCTCCACATCTCTCTCTCTCCACATCTCTCTCTCTCCACATCTCTCTCTCTCCACATCTCTCTCTCTCCACATCTCTCTCTCTCTACATCTCTCTCTCTCCACATCTCTCTCCACATCTCTCTCTCTCCACATCTCTCTCTCTCCACATCTCTCTCTCTCCACATCTCTCTCTCCACATCTCTCTCTCTCCACATCTCTCTCTCTCCACATCTCTCTCTCTCCACATCTCTCTCTCTCCACATCTCTCTCTCTCCACATCTCTCTCTCTCCACATCTCTCTCCATCTCTCTAGAAGACAGTAAACAGAGAAGAGAGGAGGAAGAGGAGCCTGACTTAAAGCGTTGTCGTTCTGAGTCTCCTCTGATCACAGACTTCAAACTGCCTCCCTTCAGTCTCTCTCTCCCCTATAGGTGATACTGACAGCCTCTCGCTCTCTCTACTGACGCTCTCTCTTCATCTCTCGTTACGTCTCTCCCTGCCCCTATCCCTCTCTCTCTCTCTCCCTCGCTCTCTCTACCTCTCCTCTCTCCCTCTTTCCCCTCTCTCCCCTCTCTCATCTCTCTCCCTCTTTCCCATCTCTCTCCTCTCTCTCTCCCTCTCTCCCCTCTCTCATCTCTCTCCCTCTTTCCCATCTCTCTCCTCTCTCTCTCCCTCTCTCCCCTCTCTCATCTCTCTCCCTCTTTCCCCTCCCACTTTCCCCTCTCCCTCTTTCCTCTCTCTCTCCTCTCTCTCCATCCCCCATCCCTCTCTCTCTCTCTCTCTCCAACCCCCATCCCTCTCTCTCCCTCTCCCCCTATCCCTCTCTCTCCTCTCTCTCCCTCTTTACCTCTCTCTCCTCTCTCTCTACCTCTCCTCTCTCTCCCTCTTTACCTCTCTCTCCTCTCTCTCCCCCTATCCCTCTCTCTCTCTCTCTCTCCCTCTTTACCTCTCTCTCCTCTCTCTCTCTCCTCTCTCTCTCCTCTTTCCCCTCTCTCATCTTTCATCTCTCTCTCTCTCTCTCTCCCTCTTTCCCATCTCTCCTCTCTCTCTCTCTTTCTCCTCTCCCTCTCCCTCTCTCTCTTGCCTCTCTCTCGCCTTTCTCTCTCCCTCTCTCTCTTTCCCCTCTCTCATCTCTCTCTCTCCCCTCTCCAGGCCAGGACTTTGTGGTTCCTAAGACAGGGTTCTTCTGTAAGTTGTGTTCTCTGTTCTACGGGAGTGAAGACAGAGCCAAGAAGACCCACTGCAGCACTCTGCAACACTATCAGAACATGCAGGTATAAACATCACTATACCAGTTAGTTAGGGACGGCCGGGTGGGGTTGGGGACCGACGGAGGGAGGGACGAAGGGGGGGCGACGGAGGGAGGGGCGGGGGGGAGGGAAGGACGACGCAGCCAAGAAGAATAATCTATATTAGAAGGTATATTTTTAGACCTGTTAGTTTGATACGGGGATAGTTATTTATTTTTATTATTAGGCCTGTAAATAACCAGTCCTATAGGACAACTATGTGGCTAATACACTCTACCTTTCACCTCCATCCCCCTCTCTCTCTCTCTCCCCCTATCCCTCTCTCTCTCTCTCTCCCCCTGTCCCTCTCTCTCTCTCTCCCCCTATCCCTCTCTCTCTCTCTTCCCTCTTTCCCTCTCTCTCTCTCTCTTCCCCTTTCCCTCTCTCTCTCTCTCTCTCTCTCTCTTTCTCTTTCTCTCTCTCTCTCTCCCCCTCTCCCTCTCTCTCCCTCTCTCTCTCTCTCTCTTCCCCTTTCCCTCTCTCTCTCCCCCTTTCCCTCTCTCTCTCTCTCTCCCCCTCTCCCTCTCTCTCTCTCTCTCCCCCTCTCCCTCTCTCTCTTCTCCCCCTTTCCCTCTCTCTCTCTTCCCCTTTCCCTCTCTCTCTCTCTCTCCCCCTTTCCCTCTCTCTTTCTCTCTCCCTCTTTCCCTCTCTCTCTCTCCCCCTTTCCCTCTCTCTCCTCTCTCTCTCTTTCCCTCTCTCTCTCTTCCCTCTCTCCCTCTCTCTCTCTTCCCCTATCCCTCTCTCTCTCTCTTCCCCTAGCTCTCTCTCTTCCCCTAGCCCTCTCTCTCTCTCTCTTTCTCTCTTTCTCTCTCTCTTTCTCTCTCTCTCTCTCTCTTTCTCTCTCTCTTTCTCTCTCTCTCTCTCTCTCTCTCTCTCTCTCTCTCTCTCTCTCCAGAAATATTACCTGAAGCGTCAGAAGCAACAAGCAGGAAGTTCTAGCCACGGCTCCGAATGACCCCCTTGACCCTGCATGTTTTCCAATTGGCACCCTATTCCCTATATAGTGCACTACTTTAGACCAGAGCCCTATTCCCTATATAGTGCACTACTTTAGACCAGAGCCCTATTCCCTACATAGTGCACTACTTTAGACCAGAGCCCCATAGTGCTCTGGTGGCAGGGTGCCATTTGACTCCCAACTCAATCAATCTTTATTTTCTCATTTGTCTGTTTGAAACAACTGTAAGTCTGGTCATAATACTACACTATATTGGCTAACAGAGGATCTGAGTAGAGGAGTGCTGATCCAGGATCAGTCCCCCCCCCCCCCCCAGTCCATATAGACTAGGAAAGACTTTGTGAATATGGGGTCCAATGTGTATCAAACAGTTTCATAGTTTGACACACATACAGAAACACACACACACGGCACAGGACAATACATTGGTGTCACAAGGGCAGCAGAACAACACCATTCATTAGTGCACACAATACCAGTCTAAAGTTTTAGAACACCTACTCATTCAAGGGTTTTTCTTTATTTGTACTATTTTCTACATTGTAGAATAATAGTGAAGACATCAAAACTATGAAATAACACACATGGAATCATGTAGTAACCAAAACAAGTCCAAATATTTGAGATTCTTCAAAATAGTCACCTTTTGCCTAACAGAGGATCTGAGTAGAGGAGTGCTGATCCAGGATCAGTCCCCCCCCCCCCCCCCCCCCCAGTCCATATAGACTAGACTGATCCAGGATCAGAACTCCTCCTCTGAAAGACTTTGTGAATATGGGGTCCAATGTGTATCAAACAGTTTCATAGTTTGTTTTTGTTTTTTGGTGGGATTTGGATGTCTGTGTTTTATTTTAACTAGAGAAGAGAAACTTAATTCAGCAGAGACGCTATCAATTTACAAGGAGAAAATAATACATTTGAGTTTTATTAAAAGTTTTTAAAAAATGTGGTGTCTGTTGTGATTTGGGAGTGGATGGTCAAGCATTAACGCACACACACATACACACACACACACACACACACATACAGAAACACACACACACGGCACAGGACAATACATTGGTGTCACAAGGGCAGCAGAACAACACCATTCATTAGTGCACACAATACCAGTCTAAAGTTTTAGAACACCTACTCATTCAAGGGTTTTTCTTTATTTGTACTATTTTCTACATTGTAGAATAATAGTGAAGACATCAAAACTATGAAATAACACACATGGAATCATGTAGTAACCAAAACAAGTCCAAATATTTGAGATTCTTCAAAGTAGTCACCTTTTGCCTTGACAGCTTTGCACACTCTTGGCATTCTCTCAACCAGCTTCACCTGGAATGCTTTTCCAACAGTCTTGAAGGAGTTCCCACATATGCTGAGCACTTGTTGGCTGCTTTTCCTTCACTCTGTGGTCCGACTCATCCCAAACCATCTCAATTGGGTTGGGCTCAGGTGATTGTGGAGGCCAGGTCATCTGATGCAGCACTCCATCACTTTCCTTGGTCAAACAGCCCATACACAGCCTGGAGGTGTGCTGGGTCATTGTCCTGTTGAAAAACAAATGATTGTCCCACTAAGCGCAAACCAGATGGGATGGCGTATCGCTGTAGGAATTTTTCTGTAAAGATCTGAGACACGATTGTGTCGAGGCACAGATCTGGGGAAGGGTACCAAAACATTTCTGCAGCATTGAAGCTGGCCGCCCGGCCAAACTGAGCAATCGGGAGAAGGGCTTTGGTCAGGGAAGTGACCCAGAACCTGATGGTCCCTTTGACAGAGCTCCAGAGTTCTTCTGTCAAGGTGGGAGAACTTTCCAGAAGGATAACCATCCCCCACAACATGATGCTGCCACCCCCGTGCTTCACGGTTGGGATGGTGTTCTTCGGCTTGCAAGCCTCCCCCATTTTCCTCCAAACATAACGATGGTCATTATGGCCAAACAGTTCTATTTTTGTTTCATCAGACCAGAGGACATTTCTCCAAAAAGTACAATCTTTGTCCCCATGTGCAGTTGCAAACCGTAGTCTGGCTTTTTTAGGGCGGTTTTGGAGCATTGGCTTCTTCCTTGCTGAGCGGCCTTTCATGTTATATCGATATAGGACTCGTTTTACTGTGGATATAGATACTTTGTACCTGTTTCCTCCAGCATCTTCACAAGGTCCTTTGCTGTTGTTCTGGGATTGATTTGCACTTTTCGCACCAAAGTACGTTAATCTCTAGGAGACAGGACGCATCTCCCATGGTGTTTATACTTGCGTACTATTGTTTGTGCAGATGAACGTGGTCCCTTCAGGCGTTTGGAAATGGCTCCCAAGGATGAACCAGACTTGGTCTAGGCTGATTTATTTTGATTTTTCCCATGATGTCAAACAACGAGGCACTGAGTTTGAAGGTAGGCCTTGAAATACATCCACAGGTACACCTCCAATTGACTCAGATGATGTCAATTAGCCTATCAGAAGCTTCTAAAGCCATGACATAATTTTCTGGGATTTTCCAAGCTGTTTAAAGAAACAGTCAACTTAGTGTATGTAAACTTCTCACCCACTGGAATTGTGATACAGTGAATTCTAAGAGAAATAATCTGTCTAAACAATTGTTGGAAAAATTACTTGTGTCATGCACAAAGTAGATGTCCTAACCGACTTGCCAAAAAAATGAGGTTGAAAAATTAGTTTTACTGACTCCAACCTAAGTGTATATAAACTTCCGACTTGAACTGTATATATGTGTATATACACTGCTCAAAAAAATAAAGGGAACACTTAAACAACACAATGTAACTCCAAGTCAATCACACTTCTGTGAAATCAAACTGTCCACTTAGGAAGCAACACTGATTGACAATACATTTCACATGCTGTTGTGCAAATGGAATAGACAAAAGGTGGAAATTATAGGCAATTAGCAAGACACCCCCAATAAAGGAGTGGTTCTGCAGGTGGTGACCACAGACCACTTCTCAGTTCCTATGCTTCCTGGCTGATGTTTTGGTCACTTTCGAATGCTGGCGGTGGCTTTCACTCTAGTGGTAGCATGAGACGGAGTCTACAACCCACACAAGTGGCTCAGGTAGTGCAGTTCATCCAGGATGGCACATCAATGCGAACTGTGGCAAAAAGGTTTGCTGTGTCTGTCAGCGTAGTGTCCAGAGCATGGAGGCGCTACCAGGAGACAGGCCAGTACATCAGGAGACGTGGAGGAGGCCGTAGGAGGGCAACAACCCAGCAGCAGGACCGCTACCTCCGCCTTTGTGCAAGGAGGAGCACTGCCAGAGCCCTGCAAAATGACCTCCAGCAGGCCACAAATGTGCATGTGTCTGCTCAAACGGTCAGAAACAGACTAAATGACCTCCAGCAGAGGTGTGCAACCAGCCGTCATGTCGGCTCCGTCCACCAGGGACGTTTTCTGTATGACATCATTTGCACTCTGTGTATATGTAATTCTGTGTGATTGGTTAGGTATTTAGTAAAAAAAATTATTAAACCCAAATTTGTATTGCTGATTCAACTTGTTAGCCAGGGTTCGTGAAGATAACCAAGAACTTACAACTTTCAGATTAGACTGAAATAAGGTGACGATTAATATTGACTGCTATTGATGTAAAATATGACTAGGTCTTTAAGAGTTTATTTGGAAGATAACGGCTCTATAAACACTCTTTCGTGGTGCCCCGACTTTCTAGTTAATTACATTTATATGATTAGCTCAATCAGGTAATATTAATTACAGAGAAAGGATTTTATAGAATAGCATGTCATCTCACTTAATCCGGCATAGCCAAAGACAAGACTACAGTAATCCCTCGTTTATCGCGGGGGTTACGTTCCGAAAATGACCCGCGATAAGTGAAATCCGCGAAATAGAAAACTTTTTTTTTTCTTACAATTAGCAACTATTACATGTATACAAATACAGTGACTCACGTGTAGGCCGTTTCACTGCTCTTCAGACTGGGCCGCTGCATCCTGACTGCGCTCTGCAGTGTTCTCTTCTTCTGAAGCCCGCGGTGCAGGTGTGTTTGTTCGGGAGAAGAACATAGTGATAGGCAGCTGTTGTCGCTCTTTTTTCTTCTTTGCAAAAAGATCCTTGTACACCGACATGCCACCATCGATTACGTTGGAGAACTGTAATGAACGGCTCATCAAAGGGTCCCATTCCTCAGCTTTTTAGCGAATCAGAATGCAGAGCACAATGCACCAAAAAACAAAAAAAAATGCATTATGAAAATCCGCGAAATAGCGAATCCGCGATAAGTGAACCGCGAAGTGGCGAGGGATCACTGTATGTATATATATATATATATATATATATATATATATATATATATATATATATATATATATATATATATATATACACACACACATGCACCCACCTGTGGTGCTGTGCACCTTGCATATGATATTTCCCATAGCTGTTTAATTAGTGGTATCGTACCATAATAAACTGTTTTCTGGGAGACACAGCTTGTAAAACCTCAACACAAGTTCCCCGGATGTTTCTGGATTCCTGCTATATTGTGTGTTCCAGATTCCATTCTAAGAATGATGGAACTTTGTGAGAGTTCTATGGAAGTCCCATTAAGCCGGATCACACGGTGTGTCACAGGGGGACTAGGAACTAGCTTGGCTAACTCTCATGCATCGCTGGAAGTTGGATTCAGCTCAGATAACCAACCATCCATAACCAACCATCACTACAGTCAGCTCAGATAACCAACCATCACTACAGAGTCAGTTCAGTTAACCAACCATCACTACAGTCAGTTCAGTTAACCAACCATCACTACAGTCAGCTCAGATAACCAACCATCACTACAGAGTCAGTTCAGTTAACCAACCATCACTACAGTCAGCTCAGATAGCCAACCATCACTACAGAGTCAGTTCAGTTAACCAACCATCACTACAGTCAGCTCAGATAACTATCCATCACTAAAGAGTCAGTTCAGTTAACCAACCATCACTACAGAGTCAGCTCAGATAACCAACCATCCATAACCAACCGTCACTACAGTCAGCTCAGATAACCAACCATCCATAACCAACCGTCACTACAGTCAGTTCAGTTAACCAACCATCACTAGAGAGTCAGTTCAGTTAACCAACCATCACTACAGTCAGTTCAGTTAACCAACCATCACTACAGAGTCAGTTCAGATAACCAACCATCACTACAGAGTCAGCTCAGATAACCAACCATCCATAACCAACCATCACTACAGAGTCAGCTCAGATAACCAACCATCACTACAGTCAGCTCAGATAACCAACCATCACTACAGTCAGCTCAGATAACCAACCATCCATAACCAACCGTCACTACAGTCAGTTCAGTTAACCAACCATCACTAGAGAGTCAGTTCAGTTAACCAACCATCACTACAGTCAGTTCAGTTAACCAACCATCACTACAGAGTCAGTTCAGATAACCAACCATCACTACAGAGTCAGCTCAGATAACCAACCATCCATAACCAACCATCACTACAGAGTCAGTTCAGTTAACCAACCATCACTACAGTCAGCTCAGATAACTAACCATCACTAAAGAGTCAGTTCAGTTAACCAACCATCACTACAGAGTCAGCTTAGATAACCAACCATCCATAACCAACCATCACTACAGAGTCAGCTTAGATAACCAACCATCACTACAGAGTCAGCTCAGATAACCAACCATCCATAACCAACCGTCACTACAGTCAGCTCAGATAACCAACCATCACTACAGAGTCAGTTCAGTTAACCAACCATCACTACAGTCAGTTCAGTTAACCAACCATCCATAACCAACCGTTACTACAGTCAGCTCAGATAACCAACCGTTACTACAGTCAGCTCAGATAACCAACCATCCATAACCAACCGTCACTACAGTCAGCTCAGATAACCAACCGTTACTACAGTCAGCTCAGATAACCAACCATCACTACACAGTCAACTCAAATAACCAACCATCACTACAGAGTCAGCTCAGATAACCAACCATCACTACAGAGTCAGTTCAGTTAACCAACCATCACTAGAGAGTCAGTTCAGTTAACCAACCATCACTAGAGAGTCAGTTCAGTTAACCAACCATCACTACAGTCAGTTCAGTTAACCAACCATCACTACAGAGTCAGCTCAGATAACCAACCGTCACTACAGTCAGCTCAGATAGCCAACCATCACTACAGAGTCAGTTCAGTTAACCAACCATCACTACAGAGTCAGCTCAGATAACCAACCATCCATAACCAACCGTGACTACAGAATCATGTGACATCACTAAACGTTGTCATTGGCTCACCGACTGACTTTTCTTTTTAGGAAACTGTCTCCCTCTCATCCCCCTAATCAGCCTCTGTCTTTGTGTGTCCCTGTCTCCCTCTCATCCCCCTAATCAGCCTCTGTCTTTGTGTGTCCCTGTCTCCCTCTCATCCCTCTAATCAGCCTCTGTCTTTGTGTGTCCCTGTCTCCCTCTCATCCCCCTAATCAGCCTCTGTCTTTGTGTGTCCCTGTCTCCCTCTCATCCCTCTAATCAGCCTCTGTCTTTGTGTGTCCCTGTCTCCCTCTCATCCCTCTAATCAGCCTCTGTCTTTGTGTGTCCCTGTCTCCCTCTCATCCCCCTAATCAGCCTCTGTCTTTGTGTGTCCCTGTCTCCCTCTCATCCCTCTAATCAGCCTCTGTCTTTGTGTGTCCCTGTCTTCCTCTCATCCCCCTAATCAGCCTCTGTCTTTGTGTGTCCCTGTCTCCCTCTCATCCCCCTAATCAGCCTCTGTCTTTGTGTGTCCCTGTCTCCCTCTCATCCCCCTAATCAGCCTCTGTCTTTGTGTGTCCCTGTCTCCCTCTCATCCCCCTAATCAGCCTCTGTCTTTGTGTGTCCCTGTCTCCCTCTCATCCCCCTAATCAGCCTCTGTCTTTGTGTGTCCCTGTCTCCCTCTCATCCCCCAATCAGCCTCTGTCTTTGTGTGTCCCTGTCTCCCTCTCATCCCTCTAATCAGCCTCTGTCTTTGTGTGTCCCTGTCTCCCTCTCATCCCTCTAATCAGCCTCTGTCTTTGTGTGTC
>NC_074700.1:31367903-31372903 GCF_029448725.1 Salvelinus fontinalis | reverse complement strand
TAAAGACTGTCAGACCATGAGAAGCAAGATTCTCTGGTCTGATGAAACCAAGATTGAACTATTTGGCCTAAATGCCAAGCGTCACATCTGGCGGAAACCTGGCACCATCCCTACAGTGAAGCATGGTGGCGGCAGCATCATGCTGTGGGGATGTTTTTCAGCAGTAGAGACTGGGAGACTAGTCAGGATCGAGGCAAAGATGAAAAAAAGTTACAGAGAGATTCTTGGTGGAAACCTGCTCCAGAGAGCTCAGGTCCTCACAGTGGGGTGAAGGTTCACCTTCCAAAAGGATAACGACCCTAAGCACACAGCCAAGACAAGGTAGGGCTTCAGGTCAAGTCTCTGAACGTCCTTGAGTGGACCAGCCAGACCCGGACTTGAACCTGATCGAACCTCTCTGGAGAAACCTTTAACTAGCTGTGCAGTAACGTTCCCCATCCAACCTGACAGAGCTTGAGAGGATCTGCAGAGAAGAAATGGAGAAACTCCCCAAATACAGGTGTGCCAAGCTTGTAGCGTCAGACCCAAGAAGACTTGAGGCTGAAATCGCTGCCAAAGGTGCTTCAACAAAGTACTGAGTACTTATATAAATGTGATATTTCAACAACAGATATATACAGTGGGGCAAAAAAGTATTTAGTCAGCCACCAATTGTGCAAGTTCTCCCACTTAAAAAGATGAGAGAGGCCTGTAATTTTCATCATAGGTACACTTCAACTATGACAGACAAAATGAGAAAAAAAACCCTGAAAATCACATTGTAGGATATTTTATGAATTTATTTGCAAATTGGAGATGCAAAATATTTTCTATTGTGACACAAACAAGAAATAAGACAAAAAAACGGAAAACTTGAGCGTGCATAGCTATTCATCCCCCCCCCCCAAAGTCAATACTTTGCAGAGCCACCTTCTGCAGCAATTACAGCTGCGAGTCTCTTGGGGTATGTCTCTATAAGCTTGGCACATCTAGCCACTGGGATTTTAGCCCATTCTTCAAGGCAAAACTGCTCCAGCTCCTTCAAGTTGGATGGGTTCCGCTGGTGTACAGAAATCTTTAAGTCAAACCACAGATTCTCAATTGGATTGAGGTCTGGGCTTTGACTAGGCCATTCCAAGACATTTTAATGTTCCCCTTAAACTACTCGAGTGTTGCTTTAGCAGTATGCTTAGGGTCATTGCCCTGCTGGAAGGTGAACCTCTGCCCCAGCTTAAAAACATCCCCACAGCATGATGCTGCCACCACCATGCTTCACTGTGGGGATGTTGTTCTCGGGGTGATGAAGTGTTGGGCTTGCACCAGACATAGCATTTTCCTTGCTGGCCAAAAAGCTACATTGTGTCTCATCTGACCAGAAATACGTTCTTCCTTAAGTAGGGGAGTCTCCCATATGCCTTTTGGTGAACACCAAACATGTTTGCTTATTTTTTTCTTTAAGCATGGCTTTTTTTCTGGCCACTCTTCCGTAAAGCCCAGCTCTGTGGAGTGTACGGCTTAAAGTGGTCCTATGGACAGATACTCCAATCTCCGCTGTGGAGCTTTGCAGCTCCTTCAGGGTTATCTTTGGTCTCTTTGTTGCCTCTCTGATTAATGCTCTCCTTGCCTGGTCTGTGAGTTTTGGTGGGCGGCCCTCTCTTGGCAGGTTTGTTGTGGTGCCATATTCTTTCCTTTTTTTAATAATGGATTTAATGGCGCTCTGTGGGATGTTCAAAATTTCAGATATTTTTTTATAACTCAACCCTGACCTTTTTGGAGAGCTCCTTGGTCTTCATGGTGCTGCTTGCTTGGTGGTGCCCCTTGCTTAGTGGTGTTGCAGACTCTGGGGCCTTTCAGAACAGGTGTATATATACACTGAGATCATGTGACACTTAGATTGCACACAGGTGGACTTTATTTAACTAACTATGTGACTTCTGAAGGTAATTGGTTGCACCAGATCTTATTTAGGGGCTTCATAGCAAAGGGGGTGAATACATATGCACAACACTTTATAGTTTAAACAAATCTGTAGATTTTTTTTGAAACAAGTTATTTTTTTCATTTCACTTCACCATTTTGGACTGTTTTGTGTTTGTCCATTACATGAAATCCAAATATAAATCAATTAAATTACAGGTTGTAATGCAACAAAACAGGGAAAAGACCAAGGGGGATGAATACTTTTGCAAGGCACTGTAGGGGGCACTCTCTGATTGAGACTGTAGGGGACACTCTCTGTTTGAGACAGTAGGGGACACTCTCTGATTGAGACTGTAGGGGGCACTCTCTGATTGAGACTGTAGGGGGCACTGTCTGATTGAGACTGTAGGGGGCCATCTCTGATTGAGACTGTAGGGGGCACTCTCTGATTGAGACTGTAGGGGGCACTGTCTGATTGAGACTGTAGGGGGCACTGTCTGATTGAGACTGTAGGGGACACTCTCTGATTGAGACTGTAGGGGGCACTCTCTGATTGAGACTGTAGGGGACACTCTCTGATTGAGACTGTAGAGGACACTCTCTGATTGAGACTGTAGGGGACACTCTCTGATTGAGACTGTAGGGGACACTCTCTGAGTGAGACTGTAGGGGGCACTCTCTGATTGAGACTGTAGGGGGCACTCTCTGATTGAGACTGTAGGGGGCACTCTCTGATTGAGACTGTAGGGGGCACTCTCTGATTGAGACTGTAGGGGGCACTCTCTGATTGAGACTGTAGGGGGCACTCTCTGATTGAGACTGTAGGGGGCACTCTCTGATTGAGACTGTAGGGGGCACTCTCTGATTGAGACTGTAGGGGGCACTCTCTGCTTGAGACTGTAGGGGACACTCTCTGATTGAGACTGTAGGGGGCACTCTCTGATTGAGACTGTAGGGGGCACTCTCTGATTGAGACTGTAGGGGGCACTCTCTGATTGAGACTGTAGTTGGCACTCTCTGTTTGAGACTGTAGGGGGCACTCTCTGATTGAGACTGTAGGGGGCGCTCTCTGATTGAGACTGTAGGGGGCACTCTCTGATTGAGACTGTAGGGGGCGCTCTGTGATTGAGACTGTAGGGGGCGCTCTGTGATTGAGACTGTAGGGGGCGCTCTCTGATTGAGACTGTAGGGGGCGCTCTCTGATTGAGACTGTAGGGGGCACTGTCTGATTGAGACTGTAGGGGACACTCTCTGATTGAGACTGTAGGGGGCACTGTCTGATTGAGACTGTAGGGGGCACTCTCTGATTGAGACTGTAGGGGGCACTCTCTGATTGAGACTGTAGGGGGCACTCTCTGTTTGAGACTGTAGGGGGCACTCTCTGTTTGAGACTGTAGGGGGCACTCTCTGATTGAGACTGTAGGGGACACTCTCTGATTGAGACTGTAGGGGACACTCTCTGATTGAGACTGTAGGGGGCACTCTCTGTTTGAGACTGTAGGGGGCACTGTCTGATTGAGACTGTAGGGGGCACTCTCTGATTGAGACTGTAGGGGGCACTCTCTGTTTGAGACTGTAGGGGACACTCTCTGATTGAGACTGTAGGGGACACTCTCTGATTGAGACTGTAGGGGGCACTCTCTGATTGAGACTGTAGGGGAAACTCTCTGATTGAGACTGTAGGGGGCACTCTCTGTTTGAGACTGTAGGGGGCACTCTCTGATTGAGACTGTAGGGGGCACTGTCTGATTGAGACTGTAGGGGACACTCTCTGATTGAGACTGTAGGGGGCACTCTCTGATTGAGACTGTAGGGGACACTCTGATTGAGACTGTAGGGGGCACTCTCTGATTGAGACTGTAGGGGGCACTGTCTGATTGAGACTGTCGGGGGCACTCTCTGATTGAGACTGTAGGGGGCACTGTCTGATTGAGACTGTCGGGGGCACTCTCTGATTGAGACTGTAGGGGGCACTCTCTGATTGAGTGTTTCAGAGACTCTTTGTGTTGGTACTCTGCGTTTGTGTCACACTGCTGTTTTCTTACCTGATCTGTGAAGTGGAATAGGAAGATAAAGTTGGGAATGTCCCTTTATGAACACACGAGGGAATAGGAAGATAAAGTTGGGAATGTCCCTTTATGAACACACGGGGGAATAGGAAGATAAAGTTGGGAATGTCCCTTTATGAACACACGGGGGAATAGGAAGATAAAGTTGGGAATGTCCCTTTATGAACACACGAGGGAATAGGAAGATAAAGTTGGGAATGTCCCTTTATGAACACACGGGGGAATAGGAAGATAAAGTTGGGAATGTCCCTTTATGAACACACGGGGGAATAGGAAGATAAAGTTGGGAATGTCCCTTTATGAACACACGGGGGAATAGGAAGATAAAGTTGGGAATGTCCCTTTATGAACACACGAGGGAATAGGAAGATAAAGTTGGGAATGTCCCTTTATGAACACACAGGGGTATAGGAAAATAAAGTTGGGAATGTCCCTTTATGAACACACAGGGGTATAGGAAGATAAAGTTGGGAATGTCCCTTTATGAACACACAGGGGAATAGGAAGATAAAGTTGGGAATGTTCCTTTATTAACACACAGGGGTATAGGAAGATAAAGTTGGGAATGTCCCTTTATTAACACACGGGGGAATAGGAAGATACAGTTGGGAATGTCCCTTTATGAACACACAGGGGGAACTATGGTCAGTATTGTTATTGTCATTGTGTGCGCTTTTGGTATAAAGTTTTACATGTCTATGCTAACTATATATCTCTTCGTTTTTTAGGGTAGTATCTGGCTGATCCTAGATCTGTGTTCGATCATCCCTTAAACATGCTGAACTAAACATCCCCTCTAGTCAATGTCCAAATCCAGCTGTTAGAGAGAGAGAAATAAAGGAAGAGAGAGAGAGAGAGATAAAGGAAGAGAGAGAGAGAGAGATTTAAAGGAAGAGAGAGAGAGAGATAAAGGAAGAGAGAGAGAGAGAGAGATTTAAAGGAAGAGAGGGAGGAAGAGAGAGCAGGAAATGTTGAGATTTCCTTTGTAATCACACGGTGTGATGCTGGAGCTGGGAGGGTAGCCATTCCTAC
>NC_074700.1:31325403-31362903 GCF_029448725.1 Salvelinus fontinalis | reverse complement strand
ACAAGACTACGGTCCAAATGAGCGCCACAAGACTACGGTCCAAATGAGCGCCACAAGACGGAAGGAGGGAAGAGAGGGTGAGGAGAGAGGAGAGGGGTGAGAGAGGGTCAGGAGAGAGGAGGGAAGAGAGGGTGAGGAGAGAGGAGAGGGTCAGGAGACGGTCCAAATGAGCGCCACAAGACTACGGTCCAAATGAGCGCCACAAGACTACGGTCCAAATGAGCGCCACAAGACTACGGTCCAAATGAGCGCCACAAGACTACGGTCCAAATGAGCGCCACAAGACTACGGTCCAAATGAGCGCCACAAGACACGGTCCAAATGAGCGCCACAAGACTACGGTCCAAAAGAGCGCCACAAGACTACGGTCCAAATGAGCGCCACAAGACTACGGTCCAAATGAGCGCCACAAGACTACGGTCCAAATGAGCGCCACAAGACTACGGTCCAAATGAGCGCCACAAGACTACGGTCCAAATGAGCGCCACAAGACTACGGTCCAAATGAGCGCCACAAGACTACGTTCCAAATGAGCGCCACAAGACTACGTTCCAAATGAGCGCCACAAGACTACGGTCCAAATGAGCGCCACAAGACTACGGTCCAAATGAGCGCCACAAGACTACGGTCCAAATGAGCGCCACAAGACTACGGTCCAAATGAGCGCCACAAGACTACGGTCCAAATGAGCGCCACAAGACTACGGTCCAAATGAGCGCCACAAGACTACGGTCCAAATGAGCGCCACCTTGAAAAAAACTACAAATTCTGGCTCATTTTTCAAAAAACAGCCTGAAACTCTTTCTAAAGACTGTTGACATCTAGTGGAGGCCCTAGGAACTGCAATCTGGGAGGACTTCCTTTGATTTTCCCATAAACAAGCATTTGAATGAGCAGTCACCTCCATTTTTTAAAATTCTGGATGGATTTTCCTCAGGTTTTCACCTGCAATATCAGTTTTGTTATACTCACATACATTATTTTAACAGTCTATGAAACTTCAGAGTGTTTTCTATCCAATGCTACCAATTATATGCATATCCTAGCTTCTGGGCCTGAGTAACAGGCGGTTTACTTTGGGCACATCAGACAGGCGGTAATTCAGGATACTGCCCCCTAGCCCTAAGAGATTTTAAGTAGTACTTTCAAATATATTTACTTAAGTACTTTACACCACTGTATATAACTGTCTATATAACTGTCTATATGAATGTGTCTATATAACTGTCTATATAACTGTCTATATGAATGTGTCTATATAACTGTGTCTATATAACTGTGTGCATTAATGGAAATGGTGAGACAGATCTCCAAACCCAAGAGAGAAGAGATATTTTCCCTAATTCTCTCTCCACAGCTAGCTGGTTAGTCAGAGCAGTGAGGCAGTTCTGTAATTATGGTGTCTGATGTCTATAAATGGCCATGATATCAGATGCTGATAATGCAGAGGAGGTAAAACACACAGAGGGAAAGAGAGAGGGAGATAAATAAGGAGAGAGAGAGAGAAGAGGGAGGTAGAGAGAGGGTGATAAATAAGGAGAGAGATAGAAGAGGGAGGTAGAGAGAGAGAGAATAGGGAGGTCGAGAGAGAGAGATAGAGAGGAGAGGGAGGTAGAGAGAGAGAGAGAGCTGTTCTGAGAGCTCTCTGTTCTCTTGTTGCTGAGAGACAGAACGAGAGAAGGGGGAAGTTTGTGAGGTGCCAACCAGAGGATCTGTCAAGAGGATCCAAGCAGTGGAGGTGGAGAGAGGGTGAGGAGAGAGGGTGAGGAGAGAGGGGTGAGGAGAGAGGGGTGAGGGAAGAGAGGGGTGAGAATAGAGGGGTGAGGAGAGGGTGAGGAGGGAAGAGAGGGTGAGGAGAGAGGAGAGGGGTGAGAGAGGGTCAGGAGAGAGGAGGGAAGAGAGGGTGAGGAGAGAGGAGAGGGTCAGGAGAGAGGAGAGAGGTGGGAAGAGAGGGTGAGGAGAGGGGTGAGAGAGGGTCAGGAGAGAGGAGAGAGGTGAGACAGGGTGAGGAGAGAGGAGAGAGAAGAGACAGGGTGAGGAGAGAGGTGAGAGAGGGTCAGGAGAGAGGAGAGAGGTGAGACAGGGTGAGGAGAGAGGTGAGAGAGGGTCAGGAGAGAGGAGAGAGGTGAGACAGGGTGAGGAGAGAGGTGAGACAGGGTGAGGAGAGAGGTGAGACAGGGTGAGGAGAGAGGTGAGACAGGGTGAGGAGAGAGGTGAGACAGGGTGAGGAGAGAGGTGAGACAGGGTAAGGAGAGGGTTGAGACAGGGTGAGGAGAGGGTTGAGACAGGGTGAGGAGAGAGGTGAGACAGGATGAGGAGAGAGGTGAGACAGGGTGAGGAGAGGGGTGAGAGAGGGTCAGGAGAGAGGAGAGAGGTGAGACAGGGTGAGGAGAGAGGTGAGACAGGGAGAGGAGAGAGGAGAGACAGGGTGAGGAGAGAGGTGAGACAGGGTGAGGAGAGAGGTGAGACAGGGTGAGGAGAGAGGTGAGACAGGGTGAGGAGAGAGGTGAGACAGGGTGAGGAGAGAGGTGAGACAGGGTGAGGGAGTCTAAGGAGAGGAAATCCTCAGTTCCTGTTTTTGAAGTATTGATGTTCCACACCTCAATAACTCAGTTATTACAGTCTGTCTGTGTCATAGCCTTCCCATAGCTCTCCTTTAGGCTTGGTGTGTGTGTGTGTGTGTGTGTGTGTGTGTGTGTGTGTGTGTGTGTGTGTGTGTGTGTGTGTGTGTGTGTGTGTGTGTGTGTCAGGGGCTATTTTAAGACAGACATTTCCAAGTCGTGCCCCTTTCATTCAGAACCAGGAAGTGAGCATTGCGTCACTTCCTGTTGGTGAGATATCATCCCAACAAAAGCTGCCCGCTTTCCTGGGAATTATGTTGTGTGCATTTTAAGGATAGGCTTCGGATGCAAGCGTAGGCACACACACACACACACACACACACACACACACACACACACACACACACACACACACACACACTCGGCCCCGCTCTCTTTCCTCCGAAGGGCGAGGGTTTTTTAAAACAACACTATACAGGAATCGAACCCTGTAACAAGATATCAAAACTAGTCCCTCGTCTCTGATAAAGAGGACGTGTTTTTAGGACTCTGACCACCAGACAATAGTCATAGTCCCACTTCTTCCTTCATGTGGGAAGCTGAAATAGCTGAATCATTTGAAAGGGTGTCCACCAGCGGCGGTCAGTACCATTCAAGGGAGGAATATTTATTTTTTCAGGGCCTTATTTCTATTACAGCATATTGGATGACTGTCATTCATATTCCATTCACCCAGTTCAATGTAACAGTGATAGGTTTAGGTTACTGTCATTCATATTCACCCAGTTCAATGTAACAGTGATAGGTTTAGGTGACTGTCATTCATATTCACCCAGTTCAATGTAACAGTGATAGGTTTAGGTTACTGTCATTCATATTCACCCAGTTCAATGTAACAGTGATAGGTTTAGGTTACTGTCATTCATATTCACCCAGTTCAATGTAACAGTGATAGGTTTAGGTTACTGTCATTCACATTCACCCAGTTCAATGTAACAGTGATAGGTTTAGGTTACTGTCATTCACATTCACCCAGTTCAATGTAGCAGTGATAGGTTTAGGTTACTATCATTCATATTCACCCAGTTCAATGTAACAGTGATAGGTTTAGGTTACTACATGATACTACAATGTTCCCTATACCCATCATGAGGTTGCTACAAACTAGCCTATGGATCAAATCAAATCAAATGTTATTTGTCACATGCGCCCGAAAACAGTGAAATGCTTACTTACAAGCTCTTAACCAACAATGCTTTAAAAATAAGTGTTATGTAAAAAATATATAAGTAAATAACAGCAAATAGAAAAAATAAAAGTAACAAATAATTTAAACAGCAGCAGTAAAACAACAAGGGAGGCTATATACAGGGTATTACGGTACAGAGTCAATGTGGAGGCTATATACAGGGTGTTACGGTACAGAGTCAACGTGGAGGCTATATACAGGGTGTTACGGTACAGAGTCAATGTGGAGGCTATATACAGGGTGTTACGGTACAGAGTCAATGTGGAGGCTATATACAGGGTGTTACGGTACAGAGTCAATGTGGAGGCTATATACAGGGGGTACCGGTACAGAGTCAATGTGGAGGCTATATACAGGGTGTTACGGTACAGAGTCAATGTGGAGGCTATATACAGGGTGTTACGGTACAGAGTCAATGTGGAGGCTATATACAGGGTGTTACGGTACAGAGTGTTAGGTACAGAGTCAATGTGGAGACTATAAGACAGGGTGTTACGGTACAGAGTCAAAGTGGAGACTATATACAGGGTGTTACGGTACAGAGTCAATGTGGAGGCTATATACAGGGTGTTACGGTACAGAGTCAATGTGGAGGCTATATACAGGGTGTTACGGTACAGAGTCAACGTGGAGGCTATATACAGGGTGTTACGGTACAGAGTCAATGTGGAGGCTATATACAGGGTGTTACGGTACAGAGTCAATGTGGAGGCTATATACAGGGTGTTACGGTACAGAGTCAATGTGGAGGCTATATACAGGGTGTTACGGTACAGAGTCAATGTGGAGGCTATATACAGGGTGTTACGGTACAGGGTCAATGTGGAGGCTATATACAGGGTGTTACGGTACAGAGTCAATGTGGAGGCTATATACAGGGTGTTACGGTACAGAGTGTTAGGTACAGAGTCAATGTGGAGACTATAAGACAGGGTGTTACGGTACAGAGTCAATGTGGAGGCTATATACAGGGTGTTACGGTACAGAGTCAATGTGGAGGCTATATACAGGGTGTTACGGTACAGAGTCAATGTGGAGGCTATATACAGGGTGTTACGGTACAGAGTCAATGTGGAGGCTATATACAGGGTGTTACGGTACAGAGTCAATGTGGAGGCTATATACAGGGTGTTACGGTACAGAGTCAATGTGGAGGCTATATACAGGGGGTACCGGTACAGAGTCAATGTGGAGGCTATATACAGGGTGTTACGGTACAGAGTCAATGTGGAGGCTATATACAGGGTGTTACGGTACAGAGTCAATGTGGAGGCTATATACAGGGTGTTACGGTACAGAGTGTTAAGTACAGAGTCAATGTGGAGGCTATATACAGGGGGTACCGGTACAGAGTCAAAGTGGAGGCTATATACAGGGTGTTACGGTACAGAGTCAATGTGGAGGCTATATACAGGGGGTACCGGTACAGAGTCAATGTGGAGGCTATATACAGGGGGTACCAGTACAGAGTCAATGTGGAGGCTATATACAGGGGTACCGGTACAGAGTCAATGTGGAGGCTATATACAGGGGGTAACGGTACAGAGTCAATGTGTGGGGGCACCGGTTAGTCGAGGTAATTGAGGTAATATGTACATGTAGGTAGAGTTAAAGTGACTATGCATAGATTATAAAGAGGGGCCTGGGTAGCCATTTGATTAGCTGTTCAGGAGTCTTATGTCTTGGGGGTAGAAGCTGTTAAGAAGCCTTTTGGACCTAGACTTGGTGCTCCGGTACCTCTTGCCGTGCGGTAGCAGAGAGAACAGTCCATGACTCTGGTGGCTGGGGTCTTTGACAAGTTTTAGGTCCTTCCTCTGACACCGCCTGGTGTAGAGGTCCTGGATGGCTAGAAGCTTGGCTCCAGTGTTGTACTGGGCCATACATACTACCCTCTATAGTGCCTTGCGGTCAGAGGCCGAGTAGTTGCCATACCAGGTAGTGACGCAACCAGTCAGGATGCTCTCGATGGTGCAGCTGTAGAAGTTTTTGAGGATCTGAGGACCCATGCCAAATCTTTTTGGTCTCCTGAGGGGAAATAGGCCTTGTCGTGCCCTCTTCATGACTATCTTAGTGAAGCGCTCAACTGGTTCCACTCGATGAGAATGGGGGCGTGCTCGGTCCTCCTTTTCCTGTAGTCCACAATCATCTCCTTTTGTCTTGATCACGTTGAGGCAGAGGTTGTTTTCCAGGCACTACACTGCCAGGTCTCTGACCTCCTCCCCTTAGGCTGTCTAATCGTTGTTGGTGATCAGGCCTACCGCTGTTGTGTCATCTGCAAACTTGATGATGGTGTTGGAGTCGTGCCTGGCCATGCAGTCATTAGTGAACAGGGAGTTCAGGAGGGGACTGAGTACCTCACCCCTGAGGGGCCCCCGTGTTGAGGATCAGAGTGGCGGATGTGTGGTCCCCTACCCTTACCACCTGGGGGCAGCCCGTCAGAAAGTCCAGGATCCAGTTGCACAGGGAGGTGTTTAGTCCCAGAGTCCTTTTCTTAGTAATGAGCTTTTGATGGCACTATGGTGTTGAAACGCTGAGCTGTAGTCAATGAATAGTATTCTTACATAGGTGTTCCGTTTGTCCTGGTGTGGAAAGGGCAGTGTGGAGTGCAATAGAGATTGCATCAACTGTGGATCTGTTGGGGCGGTATGCAAATTGGAGTTGGTCTCAGCTTTTTGGGATGATGGTGTTGATGTGAGCCATGACCAGCCTTTCAAAGCACTTCATGGCTACAGACGTGAGTGCTATGTGTCGGTAGTCATTTAGGCAGGTTACCGTAGTGCTCTTGGGCACAGGCACTACAGTGGTCTGCTTGGAACATGTTGGTATTACAGACTCGGACAGGGAGAGGTTGAAAATGACAGTGAAGACACTTGCCAGTTGGTCAGCACATGCTCGGCGTACACGTCCTGGTAATCCGTTTGGTCCTGCGGCCATGTGAATGTTGACCTGTTTAAAGGTCTTACTCACATCGGCTGCGGAGAGTGTGTTCACACAGTCGTCCGGAACAACTGGTGCTCTCATACATGTTTTAGTGTTACTTGCCTCGAAGCGAGCATACAAGTAATTTAGCTCGTCTGGTAGGTTCGTGAAAGTTTACAACATAGGTGCACACAGGTTGAGAGAAACATTTGAGATGACAGACAGTGACACATTCAAAACCACCTTACACACTCTTGCCTGCATCTAGCTTATCTAGGGTGTAATCATTAGTCCAACAGTTGCAAACGTGAGTTTCTATTTGACAAATCCCTGTTTTGTTTGCTTCCATTTAAGGAACATTTTTCAACAGAATCGGCGGAATGAATACACCCCCAATCACACATTAACACAGTTCACTTTCATAGCAGCCACGTTGTATTCCTTCTCGCATCTATGCGCTTTCCTCCTCTGACCTCATCCCTTTGCTTGAAGACTTCAATGCACAACACATCAGCTGTATGTGACCAGGCGGAAAAAAAACCTTTACAAGCCAAACCATATCGTTCATAACCTTCATACCATAACCGCTACACACAGCCTACACCATATTAGGTAAATTAACATAATAGCAAATAGAACTAATGTGTTAGTAAACCCACTACAATCATGCAGTACAGTATGTTGTACAGTGTACAGTCAGCAAGCAGTTTAGCACTTACATCGGCAGGCCCCAGTGGCAATAAATTAGTAAAACCAAAAAGCTTACCTTGACTTGGAGGAGTTCCAGTGTTGTGTTGGATAGTCATAGTCAGCTAGCTAACATAGCATCCCTCTGTTTGAGCAGAGTGTTTGAGTAGGCTAAACTAGCTGGCTAAATTTTCTAGCTAAGTAAGTGAAACTGAAAGTTAAAAAAAAATACAATCTGGTATTGCTTCTTCATTTTTAAATACATGTATTTGTTTAAAACTGTTCAACTATTGTCTTTCTCTCTCTTTGAGTCAACTACTCAGCACGTTTTATGCACTGCGTCGCTAGCTAGCTATAGCTAATGCTTTCAGTACTAGATTCATTCTCTGATCCTTTGATTTGGTGAACAACATGTCAGTTCATGCTGCAATTATTTGGTAAAATGTGATTAATATGTGTTTTATCTAAAAGGATAACTTTTTAAATGTTTCACAATTTGTATTTTTATGAAATTCACTGACGAGGATGCTCCTTCTATTCCTCCTCTTCCTCCTCTGAGGAGCCTCCACTGGTGTGTGTGTGTGTGTGTGTGCGTGTGTGCGTGTGTGCGTGTGTGCGTGCGTGCGTGCGTGCGTGCGTGCGTGCGTGCGTGCGTGCGTGCGTACACAGTACCAGTCAAAGTATATTTTGATTTATTTAACACTTTTTTGGTTACCACATGATTCCATGTGTGTTATTTCATAGTTTTGATGTCTTCACTATTATTCTACAATGTAGAAAATAGTAACAAATAAAGAAAAACTCTAGAATGAGTAGGTGTTCCAGAACTTTTAACTGGTACTGGTATCTCTGGGTGTTCTCTCTGGACCAAAGGTGAGGTAGTGTTCTGTGATAAGATAACCTCCATCCATCTCCCCGCTGGCATTTCTTTGGTCTGTCACTCTGACTACTTCCTGTTTCTACTTCCTGCTTCCTGTTTGAATGTTGATTGTCAGGAAGTCACTGCTCAGAACCTTTATGTTACAGGAAGTACTGCTTTGTCCAACACGATTACTACCTAGCCAAGTCTCTGCAAGGACCACTCACTGATGATAAACTCATTGATAACGCTAAGCAGATACACTTTCTGATGTTTTGCGTTTCTGTTTAAAAATAATTATATATTTTCTAATTCTTCTTCTCTTCTCTTGTTTTCCAGGATCAAAAAAGAAGACAAAAGTAATCAAGAATAACATAAACCCTGTTTGGAATGAGGTGTGTATTTATGAAACCAGGCCCGAGGAGGTGTGGTATATGGTCTGATATACCACGGCTTTCAGCCAATTAGCATTTCAGGGCCCGAACCACCCGGTTTATAATATACAGCGGTGAATACTCTAATATACTGTAGTGTATCAGTAATAATAAATTGTTCCTGTCGTCTCTCCCAGGGTTTTGAGTGGGACCTGAAGGGAATACCTCTGGATTCAGGAGCTGAGCTTCATTTGGTGGTCAAGGATCATGAGAAGATGGGGAGGAACAGGTCCGTTTAGGGTTTGAGCTTCATGTTTTGAAGATGGGGAGGAACAGTAGGAATGGTTTCTAGGTACAGTGAGGAAAATTACCTGGGGAAGCTTCTAATGAGGTAATTGGTAGCCTGGGATGTCATTCTGTTTCGGATCTCTTGCCAACTCCTTACCAAAAACACCTTTAGCTTGACAACGACAGCAAGTTGGAGAGAGTCCACACAGATCTGGGACCAAGTGTCACGCCCTGACCATAGGGAGCCTTTGGTTCTCTATGGTGTTGTAGGTCACGCTGTGACTAAGGGGTGTTCTAGTCTTTTTATTTCTATGTTGGTGCTCTTGGTGTGGTTCCCAATCAGAGGCAGCTGATGTTGATTGTCTGTAATTGGGGATCATACTTAAGGGTTCCCTGTTCCCACCTGCTCGGTGGGATATTGTTTGCGTATGTGTGTTTAGCACTACGGCTTTCACGTTCGTTTTATGTTTGTTTATTGTTTTTGGTAGTTTCACTATATAACAAAAGTATGTGGATTTCAACTCACTCCGCGCCTTGGTCCGCTCCTTTAAGCGTTCGTGACACCGAGCTGGGTCATAGTGTTTTCTAGATAAATACAGAGCATTCGGAAATTATTCGGACCCCTTTACTTTTTACACATTTTGTTTTATGTTACAGCCTTATTCTAAAATGGATTAAATATTTACCCCCCCCCCCCCCCCCCATCAATCTACATACAATACCACATAATGATGAAGCAAAAAACAGGTTTTTAGAAATGTTTGCAAATTTATTAAAAAAATAAAAAACAAAATACCTTATTTACATAAGTATTCTGACCCTTTGCTATGAGACTCGATATTGAGCTCAGGTGCATCCTGTGTCCATTGATCATCCTTGAGTTGTTTCTACAACTTGATTGGAGTCCACCTGCGGTAAATTAAATTGATTGGACATGATTTGGAAAGGCACACATCTGTCAATATAATGTCCCACGGATGACAGTGCATATCAGAGCAAAAACCAAGCCATGAGGTCGAAATAATTGTCTGGAGAGCTCCGAGACAGGATTATGTCGAGGTACAGGTCTGGGGAAGGGTACCAAAACATTTATGCAGCATTGAAGGTACCCAAGAACACAGTGGCCTCCATCATCCTTCATTCTTAAATGGAAGAAGTTTGGAACCACCAAGAATCTTCCTAGAGCTGGTCGCTCGGCCAAACTAAGTAATCGGGGGACAAGGGCATTGGTCAGGGAGGTGACCAAGAACCTTATGGTCACTCTGACAGAGCTCCAGAGTTCCTTTGTGGAGATGGGAGAACCTTCCAGAAGGACAACCATCTCTGCAGCGCTCCACCAATCAGGCCTTTATGGTAGAGCGGCCAGACGGAAGCCACTCCTCAGTAAAAGGCACATGACAGCCCGCTTGGTGTTTGCCAAAAGGCACCTAAAGACTCTCAGACCATGAGAAACATGATTGAACTATTTGGCCTGAATGCCAAGTGTCACGTCTGGAGGAAACCTTGCACCATCTCTACGGTGGAGCATGGTGGTGGCAGCATCATGCTGTGGGGATGTTGTTCAGCGGCAGGGACTGGGAGACTAGTCAGGATCAGACTGGGATGAAGGTTCACCTTCCAACAGGACAAAGGCCCTAAGCTCACAGCCAAGGCAATGCCGGAGGGGCTTCGGAACAAGTCTCTAAATGTCCTTGAGTGGCCCAGCCAGAGCCCAGACTTGAACCCGATCGAACATCTCTGGAGAGACCTGAAAATAGCGGTGCAGAGACGCTCCCCATCCAACCTGACATAGGTTTAGAGGATTTGCAGAGAAGAATGGGGGAAATCCCGAAATACAGGTGTGCCAAGCTTGTAGCGTCATACCCAAGAATATTCGAAGGCTGTAATCGCTGCCAAAGGTGATTCAACAAACAACTGAGTAAAGGGTCTGAATACTTATGTAAATGTGATATTTAATTTATAATACATCTGTAAAAAAAAGTATAAAAACCTGTTTTTGCTTTGTCATTATGGGGTATTGTGTGTAGATAGATGACTGAATTTTAAAAAAAAATACATTTTAGAATAAGGCTGTAACAAAACAAAATGTGGAAAAAGTCAAGGGGTCTGAATACTTTCCGAATGCCCTGTATATCACCACTTCACATAATACAAATGCTTCCTCAGTTTCCAGAATAGACAGCATCAGGAAAGTTTCCTCAGTTCCCAGAATAGACAGCATCAGGAAAGTTTCCTCAGTTCCCAGAATAGACAGCATCAGGAAAGTTTCCTCAGTTCCCAGAATACACAGCATCAGGAACGTTTCCTCAGTTCCCAGAATAGACAGCATCAGGAAAGTTTCCTCAGTTCCCAGAATAGACAGCATCAGGAAAGTTTCCTCAGTTCCCAGAATAGACAGCATCAGGAACGTTTCCTCAGTTCCCAGAATAGACAGCATCAGGAAAGTTTCCTCAGTTTCCAGAATAGACAGCATCAGGAAAGTTTCCTCAGTTCCCAGAATAGACAGCATCAGGAAAGTTTCCTCAGTTTCCAGAATAGACAGCATCAGGAAAGTTTCCTCAGTTTCCAGAATAGACAGCATCAGGAAAGTTTCCTCAGTTTCCAGAATAGACAGCATCAGGAAAGTTTCCTCAGTTTCCAGAATAGACAGCATCAGGAAAGTTTCCTCAGTTTCCAGAATAGACAGCATCAGGAAAGTTTCCTCAGTTTCCAGAATAGACAGCATCAGGAAAGTTTCCTCCGTTTCCAGAATAGACAGCATCAAGAAAGTTTCCTCAGTTTCCAGAAAAGACAGCATCAGGAACGTTTTCTCAGTTTCCAGAATAGACAGCATCAGGAAAGTTTCCTCAGTTCCCAGAATAGACAGCATCAGGAAAGTTTCCTCAGTTTCCAGAATAGACAGCATCAGGAAAGTTTCCTCAGTTTCCAGAATAGACAGCATCAGGAACGTTTCCTCAGTTTCCAGAATAGACAGCATCAGGAACGTTTCCTCAGTTCCCAGAATAGATAGCATCAGGAAAGTTTCCTCAGTTTCCAGAATAGACAGCATCAGGAAAGTTTCCTCAGTTCCCAGAAAGGACAGCGTCGGGAAAGTGTCCTCAGTTCCCAGAATAGACAGCATCAGGAAAGTTTCCTCAGTTTCCAGAATAGACAGCATCAGGAAAGTTTCCTCAGTTTCCAGAATAGACAGCATCAGGAAAGTTTCCTCAGCTTCCAGAATAGACAGCATCAGGAAAGTTTCCTCAGTTTCCAGAATAGACAGCATCAGGAAAGTTTCCTCAGTTTCCAGAATAGACAGCATCAGGAAAGTTTCCTCAGTTTCCAGAATAGACAGCATCAAGAAAGTTTCCTCAGTTTCCAGAATAGACAGCATCAGGAACGTTTTCTCAGTTTCCAGAATAGACAGCATCAGGAAAGTTTCCTCAGTTCCCAGAATAGACAGCATCAGGAAAGTTTCCTCAGTTTCCAGAATAGACAGCATCAGGAAAGTTTCCTCAGTTCCCAGAATAGACAGCATCAGGAACGTTTCCTCAGTTTCCAGAATAGACAGCATCAGGAACGTTTCCTCAGTTTCCAGAATAGACAGCATCAGGAACGTTTCCTCAGTTCCCAGAATAGATAGCATCAGGAAAGTTTCCTCAGTTTCCAGAATAGACAGCATCAGGAAAGTTTCCTCAGTTCCCAGAAAGGACAGCGTCGGGAAAGTTTCCTCAGTTCCCAGAATAGACAGCATCGGGAAAGTTTCCTCAGTTTCCAGAATAGACAGCATCAGGAAAGTTTCCTCAGTTTCCAGAATAGACAGCATCAGGAAAGTTTCCTCAGTTTCCAGAATAGACAGCATCAGGAAAGTTTCCTCAGTTTCCAGAATAGACAGCATCAGGAAAGTTTCCTCAGTTTCCAGAATAGACAGCATCAAGAAATTTTCCTCAGTTTCCAGAATAGACAGCATCAGGAACGTTTTCTCAGTTTCCAGAATAGACAGCATCAGGAAAGTTTCCTCAGTTCCCAGAATAGACAGCATCAGGAAAGTTTCCTCAGTTTCCAGAATAGACAGCATCAGGAAAGTTTCCTCAGTTTCCAGAATAGACAGCATCAGGAACGTTTCCTCAGTTTCCAGAATAGACAGCATCAGGAAAGTTTCCTCAGTTTCCAGAATAGACAGCATCAGGAAAGTTTCCTCAGTTCCCAGAAAGGACAGCGTCGGGAAAGTGTCCTCAGTTCCCAGAATAGACAGCGTCAGGAAAGTTTCCTCAGTTTCCAGAATAGACAGCATCAGGAAAGTTTCCTCAGTTTCCAGAATAGACAGCATCAGGAAAGTTTCCTCAGTTCCCAGAATAGACAGCATCAGGAAAGTTTCCTCAGTTCCCAGAATAGACAGCATCAGGAACGTTTCCTCAGTTCCCAGAATAGACAGCATCAGGAAAGTTTCCTCAGTTTCCAGAATAGACAGCATCAGGAAAGTTTCCTCAGTTCCCAGAATAGACAGCATCAGGAAAGTTTCCTCAGTTTCCAGAATAGACAGCATCAGGAAAGTTTCCTCAGTTTCCAGAATAGACAGCATCAGGAAAGTTTCCTCCGTTTCCAGAATAGACAGCATCAGGAAAGTTTCCTCAGTTTCCAGAATAGACAGCATCAGGAAAGTTTCCTCAGTTCCCAGAATAGACAGCATCAGGAAAGTTTCCTCAGTTTCCAGAATAGACAGCATCAAGAAAGTTTCCTCAGTTTCCAGAATAGACAGCATCAGGAACGTTTTCTCAGTTTCCAGAATAGACAGCATCAGGAAAGTTTCCTCAGTTCCCAGAATAGACAGCATCAGGAAAGTTTCCTCAGTTTCCAGAATAGACAGCATCAGGAAAGTTTCCTCAGTTTCCAGAATAGACAGCATCAGGAACGTTTCCTCAGTTTCCAGAATAGACAGCATCAGGAACGTTTCCTCAGTTCCCAGAATAGATAGCATCAGGAAAGTTTCCTCAGTTTCCAGAATAGACAGCATCAGGAAAGTTTCCTCAGTTCCCAGAAAGGACAGCGTCGGGAAAGTGTCCTCAGTTCCCAGAATAGACAGCGTCAGGAAAGTTTCCTCAGTTTCCAGAATAGACAGCATCAGGAAAGTTTCCTCAGTTCCCAGAATAGACAGCATCAGGAAAGTTTCCTCAGTTTCCAGAATAGACAGCATCAAGAAAGTTTCCTCAGTTTCCAGAATAGACAGCATCAGGAACGTTTTCTCAGTTTCCAGAATAGACAGCATCAGGAACGTTTCCTCAGTTCCCAGAATAGACAGCATCAGGAAAGTTTCCTCAGTTTCCAGAATAGACAGCATCAGGAACGTTTCCTCAGTTTCCAGAATAGACAGCATCAGGAACGTTTCCTCAGTTCCCAGAATAGATAGCATCAGGAAAGTTTCCTCAGTTTCCAGAATAGACAGCATCAGGAAAGTTTCCTCAGTTTCCAGAATAGACAGCATCAGGAAAGTTTCCTCAGTTCCCAGAAAGGACAGCGTCGGGAAAGTGTCCTCAGTTTCCAGAATAGACAGCATCAGGAAAGTTTCCTCAGTTTCCAGAATAGACAGCATCAGGAACGTTTCCTCAGTTCCCAGAATAGATAGCATCAGGAAAGTTTCCTCAGTTTCCAGAATAGACAGCATCAGGAAAGTTTCCTCAGTTTCCAGAATAGACAGCATCAGGAAAGTTTCCTCAGTTCCCAGAATAGACAGCATCAGGAAAGTTTCCTCAGTTCCCAGAATAGACAGCATCAGGGAAGTTTCCTCAGTTTCCAGAATAGACAGCATCAGGGAAGTTTCCTCAGTTTCCAGAATAGACAGCATCAGGAAAGTTTCCTCAGTTTCCAGAATAGACAGCATCAGGGAAGTTTCCTCAGTTTCCAGAATAGACAGCATCAGGAAAGTTTCCTCAGTTCCCAGAAAGAACAGCGTTGGGAAAGTGTGTGTGTGTGTGTGTGTGTGTGTGTGTGTGTGTGTGTGTGTGTGTGTGAGTTGGGAAGTTATCATTAGCTAAACTTTTTTTATTGTTTTTATTTTATTTTATCCCCTTTTCTCCCCAATTTTCGTGGTATCCAATCGCTAGTAATTACTATCTTGTCTCATCGCTACAACTCCCGTACGGGCTCGGGAGAGACGAAGGTCGAAAGCCATGCGTCCTCCGAGGCACAACCCAACCAAGCCGCACTGCTTCTTAACACAGCGCGCCTCCAACCCGGAAGCCAGCCGCACCAATGTGTCGGAGGAAACACCGTGCACCTGGCCCCCTTGGTTAGCGCGCACTGCGCCCGGCCCGCCACAGGAGTCGCTGGAGCGCGATGAGACAAGGGAATCCCTACCGGCCAAACCCTCCCTAACCCGGACGACGCTGGCCCAATTGTGCGCCTCCCCACGGACCTCCCGGTCGCGGCCGGCTGCGACAGAGCCTGGGGGCGAACCCAGAGACTCTGGTGGCGCAGTTAGCACTGCGATGCAGTGCCCTAGACCACTGCGCCACCCGGGAGGCCCTAAGTTATCATTAGCTTTCATAGTGATTGATCATTCCTCCTGATAACAGCAGGAAAACACATAAGGAATGTTCCATTGTGATATCGGACAGAAGGGAGGATTGACCGGTCTATTCCACTCAGAGACGAGGTTTGTGGGGGGGGGGGGGGGAGTTGGTCTCTCTGAGGAACTTCCCTTCTGACGTTTGTTTGTTGGTACATTCTAATAAACGGACAAGCTAAGAGAATTCCAGAGAGGGACAGATCTGTTCGGTGTGAAAGATGACCATAGGAGTGTCCAATACATTATGAACAGATTTGAGACCATGCTAGTGACCATGATACAGTGTATGACTAGCCACATGTAATTGGCACTGACCAGGTTAGCACCCAGCATCTCCTGCTGCAAGGCTGTGTTAGCCCGCTGAGCTAAAGGTTTATGATTCTAAGATGGTTAAAACGATTACTTTGGAGAGCACAATGAAGTTTGGGCTGCGGAATCTACGGAATGTGACCTTGTTATCAGGGGGCAACGCAGCCAGAGAGAGGGAGGAGTCACGTAAACATGGGACTTCCTGTTTACTCGCCATGGTAACACTTCCTGGTCTGTACGGTGGCTCTGCCAATAGCAGTTAAGATGCCTTCGTGGGTAACGTTGTGCTTGATGCCATCTTTTGATTCCTTCACAGATCTGACGTTGCTGGATAGGTGTCAGCAATGGAGTATTATTGCCATATTGCTTACATTTATTCAGTCCTCTTGATCTGTAAACACTTCAAGGGTTTCGGTTGAAGTAGGTAACAGAGTCATGGTGTCCACTTCTCTATGCCCCATATTGTGGATGTTGTTGTTGGGTGATTGTTTTATTGAACAACCCGTAACCTGTTTACCGCTGGTGTGAATTCATTAATGAACATGTTCTCTAAGGAAATGGAACACTCCCAGAACACATTGTTGTTGTCCGAATCCCCAGGTGTACCGTTAGAATGTCGATCTGTCGATCCAATCACTAGTCAGGTTTCCATTGTCTTCCCTGGAACATTCTGGCAGTGTTAGTATCATCTCCATATATCAAGACAAGGCTTGTTAATAGCTACTGAATAGCTGATTAGCTTCCCTGCTGCCTTAAAGTTTTGGACAAGAGGGCCCAAGTCAACATCTTAACGTCTTAAGGAGTCTAGAAAATAGCGCCCAGCTCTGTTCAAGGACAGGTTGGAAAAACACCAGGCATGAGAGAATGCCAGGAGCATTCTAACATTCTAGCATTCTAGCATTCTAGCATTCTAACATTCTAGCATTCTAACATTCTAACATTCTAGCATTCTAACATTCTAACATTGTAGCATTCTAACATTCTAGCATTCTAACATTGTAACATTGTAACATTCTAGCATTCTAACATTCTAGCATTCTAATATTCTAACATTCTAGCGTTCTAATATTCTAGCGTTCTAACATTCTAACATTCTAGCATTCTAACATTCTAGCATTCTAACATTCTAGCATTCTAACATTCTAGCATTCTAACATTCTAGCATTCTAACATTCTAACATTGTAACATTCTAACATTCTAACATTCTAGCATTCTAACATTCTAACATTCTAGCGTTCTAATATTCTAGCATTCTAACATTCTAACATTCTAGCATTCTAACATTCTAGCATTCTAACATTCTAACATTCTAACATTCTAGCATTCTAACATTCTAGCATTGTAACATTCTAACATTCTAACATTCTAGCATTCTAAGATTCTAACGTTCTAACATTCTAACATTCTAGCATTCTAACATTCTAACATTCTAGCATTCAAGCATTCTCGCATTCTAGCATTCTAACATTGTAACATTGTAACATTGTAACATTCTAGCATTCTAACATCCTAACATTCTAGCATTCTAGGATTCTAACATTCTAGCGTTCTAGCATTCTAGCATTCTAGCATTCTACCATTCTAGCATTCTAACATTCTAGCATTCTAACAATCTAGCATTCTAACATTCTAGCATTCTAGCATTCTAGCATTCTAACATTCTAGCGTTCTCACATTCTAACATTCTAGCGTTCTAGCATTCTCACATCCTTGTATCCATATCACTGGCCACTAGGATCGCTAATGGCTATTGAATAACTGAATAGACAGCTACCCTCTGGGATTTCCAGCTGGCCTCTTTATGGTTCTGTATTCTCAGAGTAGCTGTAGACTGTGGTTACAGATGAGAGAGGGGAAATGGATGGCTGATGTAATGTTTGCTATACTGTCCTCAGCTGTGTCTGTGTGAGTACAGGTGAGACAGGGAGATGTCTGACTCATATACTGTATTCTACTGCTCTGCCTTCCCTCTGTTCCACTCCTCGTCCTCTGTCTGCCTGTCTGTCTGTCTGTCTGTCTGCCTGTCTGCCTGTCTGCCTGTCTGCCTGTCTGCCTGTCTGCCTGTCTGCCTGTCTGTCTGTCTGTCTGTCTGTCTTTCTTTCTTTCTTTCTTTCTTTCTTTCTTTCTAACCAGTGTATATACGCTCTGTTTCTAGGTTCCTGGGGGAGAGTAGAGTGGCTCTCAGGGATATCCTCAACTCCCCTAACCTGGCTGCTAGCTTCACTGTGTCCCTACTGGATACCAAGAGGAACAATACTGGAGTGAGACACACACACACACACACACACACACACACACACACACACACACACACACACACACACACACACACACACACACACACACACACACACACACACACACACACACACACACACACACACACACGCAGTCACATATAAGGATTTTGCTGCACCTGCAAAATATGTGTACGCGACTAATAACATTTGATTTGATTTGACCGCCTGGGTCATACTGCTGATGAAACGTAACGTTCTTGTGTTTGGAACGTTTCTACTTCCTGTTAATTTCATTAACACGACACAGACACTTCCTGTACGTTTCATCGTATAAACACACACCTTTACGATTCAGAGGGGTTTGGGTTAAATGCGGAAGACACACTTCAGTTGAATGCATTCAGTTGTACAACTGACCCAGCGGTAATCGCAAGGCCATCGGGGGTTTGCCAAATAGAAATAGATAAGATAGATAGATAGATATAGATAATATAGATAATAATAGAATCTCATACAAAAAGAAGAAAAAAAATGGGGGAGACGAGCTTAAAGTTAAATTGAGAGACGAGCTTAAAGTTAAATTGAGAGACGAGCTTAAAGTTTTCTTTGCTGACCATAATTTTCACTTGTCTTGACCGCTTGCACGATGACGAGTTTCTCACACGACTGGCCAATCTGGGTGATGTTTTTTTCTCGCCTGAACGATCTGAACGTAAGATTACCGGGGACTCTCCGCAGCTATGTTCAATGTGCGGCACATAATTGAGGCTATGATTAAGAAGTTGGAGCTCTTCTCTGTCTGCATTAACAAGGACAACACACAGGTCTTTCCATCATTGTATGATTTTTTTTGTGTGCAAATGAACTCAAGCTTACGGACAATGTTAAATGTGATGTAGCGAAGCACCTGAGTGAGCTGGGTGCGCAGATACTTTCCCCGAAACGGATGACACAAACAACTGGATTCGTTATCCCTTTCATGCCCCGCCTCCAGTCCACTTACCGATATCTGAACAAGAGAGCCTCATCCAAATTGCAACAAGCGGTTCTGTGAAAATGTAATTTAATCAGAAGCCACGACCAGATTTCTCAGAGTATCCTGTCTTGGCAAATCGCGCTGTTAATAAGACACTGATGCCCTTTGCAACCACGTACCTATATGAGAGTGGATTCTTAGCGCTCACTAGCATGAAAACTAAATACAGGCACAGACTGTGTGTGGAAAATGATTTAAGACTGAGACTCTCTCCAGTACAACCCAACATTGCACAGTTCTGTGCATCCTTTCAAGCTCACCCTTCTCATTAACCTGTGGTGAGTTATTCACAATTTTTGATGAACAAACAAGGTTTTATATGGAAGATGGTTAAATCAAGAGAAAAATTATTGATTATTATTATATTATTATTTGTGCTCTGGTCCTATAAGAGATCTTTGTCACTTCCCAAGAGTCGGGTTGTGACAAAAACTCACACTCATTCATATGTTTAATAAATGTATCGTATAGTGTGTGTGTGTGTGGCAGGCTTTCAATGATGGCAACAACAACAAAAAACATTTGAGAGTGTGCTGACCCTGGTGCTAGAGGGGGTACAGCTGGAGGTTAAATGTATGATGGGGTACAGCTGGAGGTAGAATGTATGATGGGGTACAGCTGGAGGTAGAATGTATGATGGGGTACAGCTGGAGGTTAAATGTATGATGGGGTACAGCTGGAGGTTAAATGTATGATGGGGTACAGCTGGAGGTAGAATGTATGATGGGGTACAGCTGGAGGTTAAATGTATGATGGGGTACAGCTGGAGGTAGAATGTATGATGGGGTACAGCTGGAGGTTAAATGTATGATGGGGTACAGCTGGAGGTAGAATGTATGATGGGGTACAGCTGGAGGTAGAATGTATGATGGGGTACAGCTGGAGGTAGAATGTATGATGGGGTACAGCTGGAGGTTAAATGTATGATGGGGTACAGCTGGAGGTAGAATGTATGATGGGGTACAGCTGGAGGTTAAATGTATGATGGGGTACAGCTGGAGGTAGAATGTGTGATGGGGTACAGCTGGAGGTAGAATGTATGATGGGGTACAGCTGGAGGTTAAATGTATGATGGGGTACAGCTGGAGGTTAAATGTATGATGGGGTACAGCTGGAGTTAGAATGTATGATGGGGTACAGCTGGATGTTAAATGTATGATGGGGTACAGCTGGAGGTTAAATGTGTGATGGGGTACAGCTGGAGTTAGAATGTATGATGGGGTACAGCTGGATGTTAAATGTATGATGGGGTACAGCTGGAGGTTAAATGTGTGATGGGGTACAGCTGGAGGTAGAATGTATGATGGGGTACAGCTGGAGGTAGAATGTATGATGGGGTACAGCTGGATGTTAAATGTATGATGGGGTACAGCTGGAGGTAGAATGTAGGATGGGGTACAGCTGGAGGTTAAATGTATGATGGGGTACAGCTGGAGGTAGAATGTATGATGGGGTACAGCTGGAGTTAGAATGTATGATGGGGTACAGCTGGAGGTAGAATGTATGATGGGGTACAGCTGGAGGTTAAATGTATGATGGGGTACAGCTGGAGGTAGAATGTATGATGGGGTACAGCTGGAGGTTAAATGTATGATGGGGTACAGCTGGAGGTTAAATGTATGATGGGGTACAGCTGGAGGTAGAATATATGATGGGGTACAGCTGGAGGTAGAATGTATGATGGGGTACAGCTGGAGGTTAAATGTATGATGGGGTACAGCGGAGGTTAAATGTAGGATTGGGTACAGCTGGAGGTTAAATGTATGATGGGGTACGGGACAATAATAAGTGTGGGAACCACTGCTCTATATAATTTGCACAGATTTAATTCAACCAACATTACCATTATTTAGTGGCGGACATATTTAATCACGAAGTCAGAATTCTTTGGCTTTTTTCGAGTGTTCTTCTCAAGAAAAACAATGGCAAACTATTTTCAGCCGGGTGTGTATGTGTGTACCAGCCAAAAATATGTTTTTCTTCCTTCTCTGTAGCACTTCTCTCAGAATAACACACATCCTCAGGAAAACCTGTCTGTGTGTCCAGGTACAGCCCCCAGGCACAGACAGACAGTTTCACAAACACCCTCAGGAACCCTCTCTTCTGTCTCAAATGGCAACCGATTCCCTATGGACCCTGGTCTACAGTAGTCCACTACCCTATGGACCCTGGTCTACAGTAGTCCACTACCCTATAGACCCTGGTCTACAGTAGTCCACTACCCTATAGACCCTGGTCTACAGTAGTCCACTACCCTATAGACCCTGGTCTACAGTAGTCCACTACCCTGGTCTACAGTAGTCCACTACCCTGGTCTACAGTAGTCCACTACCCTATAGACCCTGGTCTACAGTAGTCCACTACCCTGGTCTACAGTAGTCCACTACCCTATAAACCCTGGTCTACAGTAGTCCACTACCCTGGTCTACAGTAGTCCACTACCCTATGGACCCTGGTCTACAGTAGTCCACTACCCTATGGACCCTGGTCTACAGTAGTCCACTACCCTATGGACCCTGGTCTACAGTAGTCCACTACACTATAGACCCTGGTCTACAGTAGTCCACTACCCTTTGGACCCTGGTCTACAGTAGCCCACTACCCTATAGACCCTGGTCAACAGTAGTCCACTACCCTATAGACCCTGGTCTACAGTAGTCCACTACCCTATGGACCCTGGTCTACAGTAGTCCACTACCCTATAGACCCTGGTCTACAGTAGTCCACTACCCTGGTCTACAGTAGTCCACTACCCTATAGACCCTGGTCTACAGTAGTCCACTACCCTATAGACCCTGGTCTACAGTAGTCCACTACCCTATAGACCCTGGTCAACAGTAGTCCACTACCCTATAGACCCTGGTCTACAGTAGTCCACTACCCTATAGACCCTGGTCTACAGTAGTCCACTACCCTGGTCTACAGTAGTCCACTACCCTATAGACCCTGGTCTACAGTAGTCCACTACCCTGGTCTACAGTAGTCCACTACCCTGGTTTACAGTAGTCCACTACCCTGGTCTACAGTAGTCCACTACCCTATAGACCCTGGTCTACAGTAGTCCACTACCCTATAGACCCTGGTCAACAGTAGTCCACTACCCTATAGACCCTGGTCTACAGTAGTCCACTACCCTATAGACCCTGGTCAACAGTAGTCCACTGCCCTATAGACCCTGGTCAACAGTAGTCCACTACCCTGGTCTACAGTAGTCCACTACCCTGGTCTACAGTAGTCCACTACCCTATGGACCCTGGTCTACAGTAGTCCACTACCCTGGTCTACAGTAGTCCACTACCCTATGGACCCTGGTCTACAGTAGTCCACTACCCTGGTCTACAGTAGTCCACTACCCTGGTCTACAGTAATCCACTACCCTTGTCTACAGTAGTCCACTACCCTATAGACCCTGGTCTACAGTAGTCCACTACCCTGGTCTACAGTAGTCCACTACCCTATGGACCCTGGTCTACAGTAGTCCACTACCCTGGTCTACAGTAGTCCACTACCCTGGTCTACAGTAATCCACTACCCTGGTCTACAGTAGTCCACTACCCTATGGACCCTGGTCTACAGTAGTCCACTACCCTGGTCTACAGTAGTCCACTACCCTATAGACCCTGGTCTACAGTAGTCCACTACCCTGGTCTACAGTAGTCCACTACCCTATAGACCCTGGTCTACAGTAGTCCACTACCCTGGTCTACAGTAGTCCACTACCCTATAGACCCTGGTCTACAGTAGTCCACTACCCTATAGACCCTGGTCTACAGTAGTCCACTACCCTGGTCTACAGTAGTCCACTACCCTATGGACCCTGGTCTACAGTAGTCCACTACCCTATAGACCCTGGTCTACAGTAGTCCACTACCCTGGTCTACAGTAGTTCACTACCCTGGTCTACAGTAGTCCACTACCCTGGTCTACAGTAGTCCACTACCCTATAGACCCTGGTCTACAGTAGTCCACTGCCCTATGGACCCTGGTCTACAGTATTTCACTACCATGGTCTACAGTAGTCCACTACCCTATAGACCCTGGTCAACAGTAGTCCACTACCCTGGTCTACAGTAGTCCACTACCCTATAGACCCTGGTCAACAGTAGTCCACTACCCTATAGACCCTGGTCTACAGTAGTCCACTACCCTGGTCTACAGTAGTCCACTACCCTATAGACCCTGGTCTACAGTAGTCCACTACCCTATAAACCCTGGTCTACAGTAGTCCACTACCCTTTGGACCCGGGTCTACAGTAGTCCACTACCCTATAGACCCTGGTCTACAGTAATCCACTACCCTGGTCTACAGTAGTCCACTACCCTATAGACCCTGGTCTACAGTAGTCCACTACCCTATAGACCCTGGTCTACAGTAGTCCACTACCCTATAGACCCTGGTCTACAGTAGTCCACTACCCTATAGACCCTGGTCAACAGTAGTCCACTACCCTGGTCTACAGTAGTCCACTACCCTATAGACCCTGGTCAACAGTAGTGCCCTAAATAGTGTGTCATTTAGGACACAACAAGAGGACCCTGTTCCCAACACCGCCCCCTGAACATCAACCACTTCATATGATCCATATCACTCACAGACCAAATCAAGATGTTCGGTGGAGATCATTCGCAAAAAGATTCCTGCTAAAATATTATTTGACGATGAACTAACTATTAGGATAAATCCTGACTATATTACTGGTAATATCAGAAATATTTCCAACCTGGAAGTGATTTATTTCAGATATGAACCTCTAACAAAGCAGGAGAATAGTTTTGTTGTGTACACGTCTGTGTCTGTTTAGTAAATCATCTCTGACCTGTTTCCTCCACTAGGCCACACTGAGCCTGCAGGTTTCCTACATCCCTCCCCCAGGAATGACTCCTTTCTTCCAGCCTCCTCCTCAGCCAGAGGCCAGGGAGAAACCCGTGGAGCTGGACACTGTCACAGGTACAAGACATCTCCAAAAAAAAGTCTCCAGATACCAGTAGAGCTCTCATATCAAACCCTGCCCAAAACAGTCCTCGTCTCTGTGTTGTTGTCTTAGGTATCTCTTCATGTAGTGATGTGTTGTCGTCATGTATGTTCTGTCCTATGTATTTTTATTTTTATTTTTTATTTTTAATCACAGCCCCCGTCCCCGCAGGAGGCCTTTTGCCTTTTGGTAGGCCATCATTGTAAACAAGAATTTTTTCTTAACTGACTTGCCAAGTTAAATGAAGGTTAAATAAAACAACTTAAAAAAAACTCTCTCTGTCTCTCTCTCTGTCTTTCTCTCTCTCTCTCTCTCTCTCTCTCTCTCTCTCTCTCTGTAATGACGAGGGTTGTACTGTATGTGTGTGTCTACTCCAGTCTTCTCGTTGGACACCATGGGTGAGGAGGACACAGAGAGCATGTTGATGATGGAGCAGACAGATGACCCAGACACCGGGAGTCACCAGGGGCCCCATCAGGGGGGCCAGGGCGGCCAAGAGACCCCCACAGGTAACCACCCCTGACCCCTTCCTCCGGAGTCCTGACCCCTAGCAAGCCAGCCAGCTCCTGAAATTGCAGAATGAAGTTTCTGTGTTTTTTTTTGTTTGTTTTTACATAGTTTGTCTTTTGTGTGATCTGTTTTCAACTCTGTGTATGTGTCATCATGTTACCCCTGCCAGCCCAGACCCCTAAACGGGCCCCCCCTAACTACACCCCTGGAGTGAAGAGGAAGAAGAGGCAGCAGGGTAACAAGGCACCGCTCCCAAACAAACCACAGGACCTGCAGGTGTGTGTGTGCATTTCTCTCTCTCTCTGTGTGTGTGTGTGTGTGTGTGTGTGTACATACAACTACATATTTCTTTAGTTTAAAAACACAATTTAATCAGGCCATATTTATCTAAACCCCCCCTCTCTATATCATCTCATCTCTGATGTTGATGTTGTACTGTGTTGTTGAGGAAGCTAGCACCTAGGTCTTTCACTGCACCATGTACACCTGCTGTAAACTGGCTACGTGACGAGTAAACTTTGATTTGCTTTGAAAGCTGCTAGTAGGTCTGAGAACTGCTCTTCTGTTATGGTTCTGAGAACATCTGTTATGGTTCTGAGAACATCTGTTATGGTTCTGAGAACATTTGTAATGGTTCTAAGAACATCTGTTATGGTTCTGAGAACATCTGTTATGGTTCTGAGAACATCTGTTATGGTTCTAAGAACATCTGTTATGGTTCTAAGAACATCTGTTATGGTTCTGAGAACATATGTTATGGTTCTAAGAACATCTGTTATGGTTCTAAGAACATCTGTTATGGTTCTAAGAACATCTGTTATGGTTCTGAGAACATCTGTTATGGTTCTGAGAACATCTGTAATGGTTCTGAGAACATCTGTTATGGTTCTAAGAACATCTGTTATGGTCTGAAAACTGTTCATCTGTTGTGAGAAGCTGGTGCCTTCATCATCTAATTTAGACCATATAGCAAAGAAAGCGATGAAACCTGACAGTGATGGGCCTTAGAAAGAGTACCACTATGTGGTCAAGTTCTCTCACGTCACCCCGCTCCTCCGCTCTCTCCACTGGCTTCCAGTTGAAGCTCGCATCCGCTACAAGACCATGGTGCTTGCCTACGGAGCTGTGAGGGGAACGGCACCTCAGTACCTTCAGGCTCTGATCAGGCCCTACACCCAAACAAGGGCACTGCGTTCATCCACCTCTGGCCTGCTCGCCTCCCTACCACTGAGGAAGTACAGTTCCCGCTCAGCCCAGTCAAAACTGTTCGCTGCTCTGGCACCCCAATGGTGGAACAAACTCCCTCACGACGCCAGGACAGCGGAGTCAATCACCACCTTCCGGAGACACCTGAAACCCCACCTCTTCAAGGAATACCTAGGATAGGATAAAGCAATCCTTCTGCCCCCCCCCCCCCCCTTAAAAGATTTAGATGCACTATTGTAAAGTGGTTGTTCCACTGGATGTCATTAGGTGAATGCACCAATTTGTAAGTCGCTCTGGATAAGAGCGTCTGCTAAATGACTTAAATGTAAATGTAAATGTGGTCGTGGCGTGACACCTTGTAATTTACACAAATAGTATGATTTCTCTCCTACACCTGTATCAATCAACTCAAAAGGATACATATTGATATAAATGCTGATTTTCCACTGTTTTGAGCCGTCAAACATCAATGAAGATGGCGAGACACAAGTAAAGGGACAAAGTGGAGGAGCAATTCAGCGGGTCGGATATGAGATGTTTGTGGCAGGGGCTTCTAACTAGTCACGTCACAGACACCAACACCGCCCTACCGGACGAGCTAAACACCTTTTCACCTCACGCTTCGAGCAAAACGTCTCCGAGGAGAGCTCCTGAGGACAGGCCTACATACTCACGGTCTCCACATAGAGGGTATTCAAGTCATTCAAACGTGTTTACCGTTGCGAGGCTGCCGGCTCAGATGACATCACTAGCAGCGCCCTCAGAGAATGTGCAGACCAGCTAGCTGTTGTGTTTTCTGACATTTTTAATCTCTCGATAGCTCAGTCCGTTATCCCCACCTGCTTCAAGATGTCTCCTATCATCCCCTTCCCCAAGATGTCCACTATCATCCCCCTGCCCAAGATGTCTACTATCATCCCCCTGCCCAAGATGTCTCCTATCATCCCCTTCCCCAAGATGTCCACTATCATCCCCCTGCCCAAGATGTCTCCTATCATCCCCCTGTCCAAGATGTCCACTATCATCCCCTTCCCAAGATGTCCACTATCATCCCCCTGCCCAAGATGTCCACTATCATCCCTCTGTCCAAGATGTCCACTATCATCCCCTTCCCAAAGATGTCCACTATCATCCCCCTGTCCAAGATGTCCACTATCATCCCCCTGTCCAAGATGTCAACTATCATTCCGGTGCCCAAGATGTCCACTATCATCCCCCTGTCCAAGATGTCCACTATCATCCCCCTGCCCAAGATGTCCACTATCATCCCTCTGTCCAAGATGTCCACTATCATCCCCTTCCCAAGATGTCCACTATCATCCCCCTGCCCAAGATGTCCACTATCATCCCTCTGTCCAAGATCTCCACTATCATCCCCTGCCCAAGATGTCTACTATCATCCCCCTGCCCAAGATGTCCACTATCATCCCTCTGTCCAAGATGTCCACTATCATCCCCCTGTCCAAGATGTCCCCTATCATCCCCCTGTCCAAGATGTCCACTATCATCCCTCTGTCCAAGATGTCCACTATCATCCCCTTCCCAAAGATGTCCACTATCATCCCCTTCCCAAAGATGTCCACTATCATCCCCCTGTCCAAGATGTCCACTATCATCCCCCTGTCCAAGATGTCAACTATCATCCCGGTGCCCAAGATGTCCACTATCATCCCCCTGCCCAAGATGTCCACTATCATCCCCCTGTCCAAGATGTCCACTATCATCCCCCTGTCCAAGATGTCCACTATCATCCCCCTGTCCAAGATGTCCACTATCATCCCCCTGTCCAAGATGTCCACTATCATCCCCCTGTCCAAGATGTCCACTATCATCCCCCTGTCCAAGATGTCCACTGTCATCCCCCTGTCCAAGATGTCCACTATCATCCCCCTGCCCAAGATGTCCACTATCATCCCCCTGTCCAAGATGTCCACTATCATCCCCCTGTCCAAGATGTCCACTCTCATCCCCCTGCCCAAGATGTCCACTCTCATCCCCCTGTCCAAGATGTCCACTCTCATCCCCCTGTCCAAGATGTCCACTATCATCCCCCTGTCCAAGATGTCCCCTATCATCCCCCTGTCCAAGATGTCCACTATCATCCCCCTGTCCAAGATGTCCACTATCATCCCCTTCCCAAAGATGTCCACTATCATCCCCTTCCCAAAGATGTCCACTATCATCCCCTTCCCAAAGATGTCCACTATCATCCCCCTGTCCAAGATGTCCACTATCATCCCCCTGTCCAAGATGTCAACTATCATCCCGGTGCCCAAGATGTCCACTATCATCCCCCTGCCCAAGATGTCCACTATCATCCCCCTGTCCAAGATGTCCACTATCATCCCCCTGTCCAAGATGTCCACTATCATCCCCCTGTCCAAGATGTCCACTATCATCCCCCTGTCCAAGATGTCCACTATCATCGCCCTGTCCAAGATGTCCACTATCATCCCCCTGTCCAAGATGTCCACTATCATCCCCCTGTCCAAGATGTCCACTATCATCCCCCTGCCCAAGATGTCCACTATCACCCCTTCCCCAAGATGTCCACTATCATCCCCCTGTCCAAGATGTCCACTATCATCCCCCTGTCCAAGATGTCCACTATCATCCCCCTGTCCAAGATGTCCACTATCATCCCCCTGTCCAAGATGTCCACTATCATCCCTCTGTCCAAGACGTCCACAATCATCCCGGTGCCCAAGAAAGGAAAAGTAACTGAACTGAATGACTACCGGCCAGTAGCGCTCATTTCTGACATTATGAAGTGCTTCGAGAAGCTAGTCAAAGATTACATCACCTCGCATACCGCCCTGACAGATCCTCGGCATTGCACTGCACACTGCCCTCACCCACCTGGACAAGAGGAATACATATGTGAGGATGCTGTTCATCGACTACAGCTTCGTCTTCGATACCATAGTGCCCTCTAAGCTCACCACAAAGCTCACTGCCCTGTGACTGGGTTTCTCCCTATACAACTAGGTCCTGGACTTTCTGACGGGCCTCCCCAGGTGATGAAGGTAGGCAACATTACCTCCTCCACACTGATCCTCGACACGGGGGTCCCACAAGGGTGCATCCTCTGTCCACTCCTGTATTCCCTGTATGCCCAAGACTGTGCGGCCTCACATAGTTCCATCTCCATCATCAAGTTCGCTGACAATACGACAATAGTAGACCTGATTACCAACAACGACGAGACAGCCTACAGGGAGGAGGTAGGCACTTTTGATGGCGTGGTGCCAGGTAAACAACCTCTCCCTCAACGTCAGTCAAAACATAGGAGTTGATTGTGGACTTCAGGAGGAACCAGGCTGGGCACCCCATCCTCATCAACGGGGCTGCTGTGGAGACAGTCAAAAATGTCAACTTCCTCGGCATACACATCTCCGAGGAGCTGAAAGGGTCAAACATGGACACCGTGGTGAAGAAGGCACGACAGCAACTCTTTAACCTTAGGATGCTGAAGGATTGTGGCCTGTCCCCGAGGGCCCTCACAGTGCTCTACAGCAGTACCATCGAGAGCACACTGCCGGGCTTCATCACACCCTGCTACGGCAACTCCACCGCCACTGGCCGCAAGGCTCTACCATTGGGTGCACACTGCCTGTCCTCCAGTACGTTTACAACACCAGGTGTCGCAGGAATTCCAATAAAATCCTCAGAGACCTCGGCCACCCGAGCCACGGCCTGTTCTCCCCGCTTCAGTCACTCAGATGCAGGCAGTACAGGAGCATCATGGCTGTCAGACTGGCCAATAGCTTCAACCCTCAGACCATCAGACTACTGAATAGCCACCACTAGTCAGCTACCTGCTCCCCCTGCTGCTGCTCCTGTTGCTCCCCCTGCTGCTCCCCCTGCTGCTCCCCCTGCTGCCCCCCCTGCTGCCCCCCTGCTGCCCCCCTGCTGCCCCCCTGCTGCTCCCCCTGCTGCTCCCCCTGCTGCTGCTCCCCCTGCTGCTCCCCCTGCTGCTCCCCCTGCTGCTGCTCCCCCTGCTGCTGCTCCCCCTGCTGCTCCCCCTGCTGATGCCCCCCCTGCTGCTCCCCCTGCTGATGCCCCCCCTGCTGCTCCCCCTGCTGCTCCCCCTGCCCCCCCTGCTGCTCCCCCCTGTGGACATTTATATTTATCATGGTTTGATATTGTTTCATTCACACCTGCACTGTTGGAGCTAGGAGCTGAAGTATTTCACTGTATACGGCAACTACATATGAGTAAATAAAACTCTAACAATCTAAATCTAATCGATATATATGATTCATACGTGTTTCTGTGGGAAAATGTTCAGGTGCGCGTTCGAGTCATCGAAGGCCGACAGTTGCCGGGCATCAACATCAAACCGGTCGTCAAGGTTACCGTTGGTGGGCAGTCCAAGAGGACTCGCATCAGGAAAGGAAACAACCCAGTGTTTGATGAGGTGAAAAGAACATGATATGACCTGCTACGACTTAGTTATAAGCTGTTATAGCTAGTTAATAAACGTACTGTAGGTAAAGCTAGGTGTGACTTAGCTTAAAACATATTTCCTCTATTTATTTCTATCAGACTTTCTTTCTGAACTTCTTCGAGACTCCGTCAGACCTCTTCGATGAGCCCATCTTCATTACTGTAAGTCATTATAAGTCACTACTCCATTGCACATATATGTATATCAATGTAGTAATGAGTATAGTAGTAATGTATAGTATCGCTCTGTCTCTGTATCTCTCTCTCTATCTCTTTCTCTCTCTTTCTCTCGCTCTCTCTCTCTCTGTCAGGTTTTTAACTCTATGTCGTTGCGAACTGACTCGGTGATCGGAGAATTCAAGGTAAAACATTCTCTTCTCTACTCGTCCTCTGTAAACTCGCCATATCTCTCTATGAATGTTTATGTGCCATGAAAAGACAGAGTGTTTCTGTGTGGATGTTTATTTCTCTCTGGATTTCTTTTACAGCTCGATGTTGGCACGGTCTACAACGAGAGCAGTGAGTAAAGCAGTATCTATAACTCAGTTTCTGTCCAATCGGGGAAATATTTTAATGTCAATATTCTGAAAATCCGCATAAAGAAAATGCGCGGATTTCCCCACCAGCGGTACGTTTCCACCAGATGTACTTATTTCAGATAGAAATCTGTTCGTGATGACGTGACGCGCACACAAAACGAACGGCAGGCAAGCATCGATCATGTCACCAGAATAAGACCCTATAGATATTTATTAGAACGCCGCATCAAGCTCTTCCCGCCGTGACCTTTCACCACCCTGTGAAGTTATAACTTACTTCCTCTTTATTCTAATAAACTGCATGGTTTCCCCTCATCGTAGTGGGAGGACCTCACACCATATCATCATGTGACTCCAGGTTTGCTTCGATGTGATTGGTTATTATATCAAATATTTGCGCATAAAAGCGTATCCACCGCCATTTCCTTTATAATTCATTTGACCGACACAAACAGATCCCACCATGTCGAACGAACAAATGATCTGTCAGCATTTATACAATTATTCAGAATCATCCTTTTTCCATCACAGATGTTGTGCTTTACAAGTTAAAAAACAAATCAATATGACTTATTAACCAAATTTCCATCCACAGTTTTCATGCAAGTAAAGTCAAACTGTATTAAAAAAAAGTCACGACAGCTGTGATGGAACATTATTTGGTAAACTTTCCAGATGTTGACTAAATTAAATAAGCTAGACAAGATGGGAGCTTTACGGAAGCCCTGAAGCCCAAGGCAAAAAAATACATAAAAAACAAAGACTCTTGTAATTATCTTGTTTAAATGACTTAGTATCTTGTTTAGACGACTTAGTAAAAAAAATACATATAGTACCAGTCAGAAGTTTGGACACACCTACTCATTCAATGTTTTTTTTCTTTATTTTTACTATTTTCTACGTTGTAGAATAATAGTGAAGACAGGAAAACTATGAAATAACACATATGGAATCATATAGTAACCAAAAAAGTGTTAAACAAATCAAAACATACTTTAGATTTTAGATTCTTCAAAGTAGCCACCCTTTTCCTTGATGACAGTTTTGACTATCTAACCTCATGTTACTATCATGTATGTTGTCATTGTCTGTTGTATGTTGTCATTGTCTGTTGTATGTTGTCATTGTCTGTTGTATGTTGTCATTGTCTGTTGTATGTTGTCATTGCAGTTTTACAAGCAAACCATCTGGCTGTAATTTGATGTTGGTTATTACTCTAATCTCATGTTATTATCATGTTGGTTATTACTCTAATCTCATGTTATTGTCATGTTGGTTATCACTCTAATCTCATGTTATTATATTGGTTATTACTCTAATCTCATGTTATTATCATGTTGGTTATTACTCTAATTTCATGTTATCATGTTGGTTATTACTTTACTCTCATGTTATTATCATGCTGGTTATCACTCTAATCTCATGTTATTATATTGGTTATCACTCTAATCCCATGTTATCATGCTGGTTATTACTCTAATCTCATGCTATCATGTTGGTTATCACTCTAATCTCATGTTATCATGTTGGTTATTACTCTAATCTCATGTTATCATGTTGGTTATCACTCTAATATCATGTTATCATGTTGGTTATTACTCTAATCTCATGTTATCATGTTGGTTATTACTCTAATCTCATGTTATCATGTTGGTTATTACTCTAATCTCATGTTATCATGTTGGTTATCACTCTAATCTCATGTTATCATGTTGGTTATCACTCTAATATCATGTTATCATGTTGGTTATTACTCTAATCTCATGTTATCATGTTGGTTATTACTCTAATCTCATGTTATCATATTGTTGGTTATTACTCTAATCTCATGCTATTATCATGTTAGTTATTACTCTAATCTCATGTTATCATGTTGGTTATTACTCTAATCTCATGTTATCATGTTGGTTATTACTCTAATCTCATGTTATCATGTTAGTTATTACTCTAATCTCATGTTATCATGTTGGTTATTACTCTAATCTCATGCTATTATCATGTTGGTTATTACTCTACTCTCATGTTATCATGATGGTTATTACTCTAATCTCATGTTATCATGTTGGTTATTACTCTAATCTCATGCTATTATCATGTTGGTTATTACTCTACTCTCATGTTATCATGATGGTTATTACTCTAATCTCATGTTATCATGTTGGTTATTACTCTACTCTCATGTTATCATGTTGGTTATTACTCTAATCTCATGTTATCATGTTGGCTATTACTCTAATCTCATGCTATCATGTTGGTTATTACTCTAATCTCATGTTATCATGTTGGTTATTACTCTACTCTCATGTTATCATGTTGGTTATTACTCTAATCTCATGTTATCATGTTGGTTACTACTCTACTCTCATGTTATTATATTGTTGGTTATTACTCTAATCTCATGTTATTATCATGTTGGTTATCACTCTAATCTCATGTTATCATGTTGGTTATTACTCTAATCTCATGTTATCATGTTGGTTATTACTCTAATCTCATGTTATTATATTGTTGGTTATTACTCTAATCTCATGTTATCATGTTGGTTATTACTCTACTCTCATGTTATCATGTTGGTTATTACTCTAATCTCATGTTATCATGTTGGCTATTACTCTAATCTCATGTTATCATGTTGGTTATTACTCTAATCTCATGTTATCATGTTGGTTACTACTCTACTCTCATGTTATTATATTGTTGGTTATTACTCTAATCTCATGTTATCATGCTGGTTATTACTCTAATCTCATGTTATCATGTTGGTTATTACTCTACTCTCATGTTATCATGTTGGTTATTACTCTAATCTCATGTGTATCATGTTGGTTACTACTCTACTCTCATGTTATTATATTGTTGGTTATTACTCTAATCTCATGTTATTATCATGTTGGTTATCACTCTAATCTCATATTATCATGTTGGTTATTACTCTACTCTCATGTTATCATGTTGGTTATTACTCTACTCTCATGTTATTATATTGGTTATTACTCTACTCTCATGTTATCATGCTGGTTATTACTCTAATCTCATGTTATCATGTTGGTTATTACTCTAATCTCATGTTATTATATTGGTTATTACTCTAATCTCATGTTATCATGTTTGTTATTACTCTAATCTCATGTTATCATGTTGGTTATTACTCTAATCTCATGTTATCATGCTGGTTATTACTCTACTCTCATGTTATCATGTTGGTTATTACTCTAATCTCATGTTATTATATTGTTGGTTATCACTCTAATCACATGTTATTATCATGTTGGTTATCACTCTAATCTCATGTTATTATCATGTTGGTTATCACTCTAATCTCATGTTATTATCATGTTGGTTATCACTCTAATCTCATGTTATTATCATGTTGGTTATCACTCTAATCTCATGTTATTATCATGTTGGTTATCACTCTAATCTCATGTTATTATCATGTTGGTTATCACTCTAATCACATGTTATTATCATGTTGGTTATCACTCTAATCTCATGTTATTATCATGTTGGTTATCACTCTAATCTCATGTTATTATCATGTTGGTTATCACTCTAATCTCATGTTATTATCATGTTGGTTATCACTCTAATCTCATGTTATTATCATGTTGGTTATTACTCTAATCTCATGTTATTATCATGCTGGTTATTACTCTACTCTCATGTTATTATATTGTTGGTTATTACTCTACTCTCATGTTATCATGTTGGTTATCACTCTAATCTCATGTTATCATGTTGGTTATTACTCTAATCTAATGTTATCATGTTGGTTATTACTCTAATCTCATGTTATTATCATGTTGGTTATTACTCTAATCTCATGTTATCATGTTGGTTATTACTCTAATCTCATGTTATCATGTTGGTTATTACTCTAATCTCATGTTATCATGTTAGTTATTACTCTAATCTCATGTTATCATGTTGGTTATTACTCTAATCTCATGCTATTATCATGTTGGTTATTACTCTACTCTCATGTTATCATGATGGTTATTACTCTAATCTCATGTTATCATGTTGGTTATTACTCTAATCTCATGCTATTATCATGTTGGTTATTACTCTACTCTCATGTTATCATGATGGTTATTACTCTAATCTCATGTTATCATGTTGGTTATTACTCTACTCTCATGTTATCATGTTGGTTATTACTCTAATCTCATGTTATCATGTTGGCTATTACTCTAATCTCATGTTATTATATTGTTGGTTATCACTCTAATCACATGTTATTATCATGTTGGTTATCACTCTAATCTCATGTTATTATCATGTTGGTTATCACTCTAATCTCATGTTATTATCATGTTGGTTATCACTCTAATCTCATGTTATTATCATGTTGGTTATCACTCTAATCTCATGTTATTATCATGTTGGTTATCACTCTAATCTCATGTTATTATCATGTTGGTTATCACTCTAATCTCATGTTATTATCATGTTGGTTATCACTCTAATCACATGTTATTATCATGTTGGTTATCACTCTAATCTCATGTTATTATCATGTTGGTTATCACTCTAATCTCATGTTATTATCATGTTGGTTATCACTCTAATCTCATGTTATTATCATGTTGGTTATCACTCTAATCTCATGTTATTATCATGTTGGTTATTACTCTAATCTCATGTTATTATCATGCTGGTTATTACTCTACTCTCATGTTATTATATTGTTGGTTATTACTCTACTCTCATGTTATCATGTTGGTTATCACTCTAATCTCATGTTATCATGTTGGTTATTACTCTAATCTTATGTTATCATGTTGGTTATTACTCTAATCTCATGTTATTATCATGTTGGTTATTACTCTAATCTCATGTTATCATGTTGGTTATTACTCTAATCTCATGTTATCATGTTGGTTATTACTCTAATCTCATGTTATTATATTGTTGGTTATTTCTCTAATCTCATGTTATCATGGTGGTTATCACTCTACTCTCATGTTATTATATTGTTAGTTATTACTCTAATCTCATGTTATTATCATGTTGGTTATTACTCTAATCTCATGTTATCATGTTGGTTATTACTCTAATCTCATGTTATCATGTTGGTTATTACTCTAATCTCATGTTATTATATTGTTGGTCATTAATCTAATCTCATGTTATTATATTGTTGGTTATTACTCTAATCTCATGTTATCATGTTGGTTATTACTCATCACCAATACATGAATGAGCTACAGAAATAATAGGCTGCTTTATGCTGCGAACATTTTATGATGCTTTTATTAGCCTACCCAGAATCACCTACAAAAAGAATGATACGACTGGCCTCCAATTGGACGTTTTTAACTCGTTATAGCAGTAACAGTTCACAACAACAGGAAACAATACATGTGTTGGTGGAAACGCTTTTATGTGTATTGGTATGATAACCATCCTATCAAAGTCAACCTGGAATCACACAGCTAACATGTTGTGTGGTCTGGAAATCACACAGCTAACATGTTGTGTGGTCTGGAATCACACAGCTAACATGTTGTGTGGTCTGGAAATCACACAGCTAACATGTTGTGTGGTCTGGAATCACACAGCTAACATGTTGTGTGGTCTGAAATCACACAGCTAACATGTTGTGTGGTCTGGAAATCACACAGCTAACATGTTGTGTGGTCTGGAATCACACAGCTAACATGTTGTGTGGTCTGGAAATCACACAGCTAACATGTTGTGTGGTCTGGAAATCACACAGCTAACATGTTGTGTGGTCTGGAATCACACAGCTAACATGTTGTGTGGTCTGGAATCACACAGCTAACATGTTGTGTGGTCTGGAATCACACAGCTAACATGTTGTGTGGTCTGGAATCACACAGCTAACATGTTGTGTGGTCTGGAATCACACAGCTAACATGTTGTGTGGTCTGGAATCACACAGCTAACATGTTGTGTGGTCTGGAAATCACACAGCTAACATGTTGTGTGGTCTGGAATCACACAGCTAACATGTTGTGTGGTCTGGAAATCACACAGCTAACATGTTGTGTGGTCTGGAAATCACACAGCTAACATGTTGTGTGGTCTGGAAATCACACAGCTAACATGTTGTGTGGTCTGGAAAGCACACAGTTTATTAGGCTACAGATGAAATACATAATGGTGACCTTCACAGGGGGGTGAAAGTGTGCACCGTGATGAGCTTGCTGCTTTTTCCCAATAAATATTTACATTATTATTTAAGTCATTTAGCAGACGCTCTTATCCAGAGCGACTTACAAATTGGAAAGTTCATACATATTCATCCTGGTCCCCCCGTGGGAATTGAACCCTGGTCCCCCCGTGGGAATTGAACCCACAACCCTGGCGTTGCAAGCGCCATGCTCTACCAACTGAGCCGCACGGGACCAAAATATCGAGGGTTTGATTCTGGTGGCATGATGATCGATGCTTGGCTGCTGTTTGACAAATAAAAATAATCTCGCTCTTTTTTTCTCGATGATAATATCATCATGTAGGCTCTAGCCAACAATGCACGTGCCAATACCATTTTTTTTGTGGACTTGAAAATGAGATGGAAACCCATTAATCTTGTATTTTTTTATTCGGTACATGTGAATTTACCCGCAAAATGTATTTTGATGTGATTTAGCACAACATGTCAATTTGATGGAACAAATCGCAATCGATCCAATCATTCATTATCCATGTCCTAGTCATTTCAACATAATCAGCCGTACTATCAGCCATAAGTAGAAAGTACTCATTCTCCCACAATTCTCCTTGTCC
>NC_074700.1:31302903-31320403 GCF_029448725.1 Salvelinus fontinalis | reverse complement strand
CTACACTACACAGACACTACACTACAGAGACACTTCACTACACAGACACTAAACTACACAGACACTACACTACACTACACAGACACTACACTACACAGACACTACACTACACTACACAGACACTAAACTACACAGACACTACACTACACAGACACTACACTACACTACACAGACACTACACTACACAGACACTACACTACACAGACACTAAACTAAACTAACTAAACAGACACTAAACTACACAGACACTAAACTACACAGACACTAAACTACACAGACACTACACTACACAGACACTACACTACAGAGACACTACACTACACAGACACTACACTACAGAGACACTAAACTACACAGACACTACACAGACACTACACTACACAGGCACTATACTACACAGACACTAAACTACACAGACACTAAACTACACAGACACTACACTACACAGACACTACACTACACAGACACTACACTACACAGACACTACACAGACACTACACTACAGAGACACTAAACTACACAGACACTACACAGACACTACACTACACAGACACTACACTACACACACTACACTACACAGACACTGAACTACACAGACACTAAACTACACAGACACAGACACTACACAGACACTACACAGGCACTATACTACACAGACACTAAACTACACAGACACTAAACTACACAGACACTACACTAAACTACACAGACACTACACTACACAGACACAGACACTACACTACACAGACACTAAACTAAACTACACAGACACTACACTACACAGACACTAAACTACACAGACACTACACTACACAGACACTACACTACACAGACACCACACTACACAGGCACTACACTACACAGCCACCACACTACACAGACACCACACTACACAGACACTACACTACACAGGCACCACACTACACTACACAGACACTACACTACACAGCCACCACACTACACAGACACCACACTACACAGACACTACACTACACAGACACTACACTACACAGCCACCACACTACACAGACACTACACTACACAGACACTACACTACACAGACACTACACTACACAGACACTACACTACACTCATTTTCACATTTCCATGTTTTCCTTCCACCCTTACAGATGTGCAGTAAGATCATGGAGAAGAATGCCAACCCTCAGTGGAATCAAAGCCTGGCCATGCCCATACGGGTAAGACACTGAGTATTATATAGTATATAATATAATATCTAGTATTAATACTACTGCTATATAATATATATCTAGTATGAATACTACTGTTATATAATATACATACATTGTATTAATACTACTATTGTGTAATATATATCAAGTATTAATGCTACTATTATATAATGTGAGCGGACCAAGTAATTGGGCGTCACTCTAAAGCGGGAAGGTGGAACAAACGAGTCAGGAGTAGGTTTTCTTGATTGAACAAAGTTCTATATTGAGGGCATTTGGACAACACAAACACTCCAACAGAATTAATGAAACTCTCCAAAGGAACAAAACATATATCTTCTTCTCCAGAGCAAAACAGGAACACAATACGATTGTCTTTAAATTACAACAAAAAGTCACGACATTGTCACCGTCTTAATGGTTCTTCCTAGATAGCTCCTCTGTCTCGGTGGCCATCTTCCAGAGATCGTTCCCCCTCCTTGCTGGTTCCATACTCTCTCTTATAGGGGAAGGAGAATATCTCATTAGTAGTGTCAGCTGTGCTTAATTGCCTCTGGTTCACTTGTCTCCCATGCCTTGTTGGGCTACCATCCGTGAGCCCAGCCTGCCCTCTGGTGGTCCTTCCACAATAATATATATCCAGTATTAATACAGATCGCATGTAATATATATCTAGTATTAACAGTACTATTAGAACTATATATCTAGTACTAATACTAATAGTGTGTAATATATATCTAGTATTAATACTACTATGATATACTATATATCTAGTATTGATACTGCTATTATATAATATTTATCTAGTCTTAATACCACTATTATTTAATGCATATTATTAATACTACTATTATATAATATATATATAGTAGTAATACTACTATTATATATAGTAGTAATGCTACTATTATATATATATCTAGTATTAATACTACTTTTATATAATATACATCTATTCTATCTATTGTTTACAGGAAACTCATTCTACTAATATAGATGAGGTTGCGTGCAAAAGGGACTGGGAGAGAGAAATGTATTTTTGTCATTGGCAAAGAAACTCAAAAGGGGTGGTTTATATTAATGAACAACCATTTTGATGCTGTTGTCTAAACAGATCCTCAAGGAAGATGGATCCTTTTAAATATGCCATTGGACCAAAAACAGATCTGGATAATTTATCGATGTATGGGATAAATAATGATGATCCACACTTCTTAAAAAAAAATATATAATAATCTATTGAGCTCACAAGTAATTAAATAATCTATCATTATGGTGGGAGATTATAATACGGTTTTAAGTACCTCAAATGGATCGTAAAGGAAATCACTCTACAAACTATCACCATCAAACACTTAGAGGAGATCACGAAGATCATGGATGCATTAGAACTAGTGGATATATGGAGGCTGAAAAACCCTGACCTAGTGAGATATACATGGAGGAGACTTAATCAACCATCTTGATTACTTCCTGGTCTCGTTCTGGCATCAACAGTTTAAAAAGTATTAATAGGAGACCGAATACGATCAGACCACCATCTAATTGGCCTCCATATAACTCTTACTGAATTTCCACGTGGACGGGGATATTGGAAATTTAATCAAAGCCTATTGGATGACAATTTGTTCTTAACAAAGACACAATAATTCATAATTAACTTGTTTGTGTACAACATAGGTACAGCAGATCCACTTATTGGATGGGACACTATTAAATGCCCCTTTAGATGCCATTTATTAATACAGTTCTCATCATTAACACAAAAGCAATTTAGATCAAAAGAGACTAATAAAGAAAATAACAGTGCAGGTAGGTGCTGATGGAAACTGTAAAAGAGCCACAAAATATTTTAGATGAAAAACAAAAGAAATGGAGGTACTTATTCAAGTGTAATGTATTACAAAAATAAAGTGAATTGGATGAAAAATTGTGAAAAATGCACAAAATATTTCTTAAATATTCAACATAGAAATTCTACCAAAAAGAATTTACAGAAACTCGTTACAAATGATGGAGTGATCCATGATTCACCAAATTATATTTTTGAAAGCGGAAGCAAAATATTTTAACTTATTTAAAAAAAAAAATTCAGTCTCCTCCATTTCCATTGAATGTTAACTGTAAAGCTTTATTTCCTAATAATTATAATAACAATAATGTAAAATTAACAAATGTACAGAAAAGACCTGTGTGAAGGCCAACTTATAGAGGAGGAACTTTTTGAGGCAATAAAATCTTTTCAGTCTGGAAAAACACCATGGCTTGATGGTAAAACACCAGGGCTTGATGGAAAAACACCAGAGCTTGATGGTAAAACACCAGGGGCTTGATGGTAAAACACCAGGGCTTGATGGTAAAACACCAGGGGCTTGATGGTAAAACACCAGGGCTTGATGGTAAAACACCAGGGCTTGATAGAAAAACACCAGGGCTTGACGGTAAAACACCAGGGCTTGATAGAAAAACACCAGGGCTTGATGGTAAAACACCAGGGCTTGATGGTAAAACACCAGGGCTTGATGGTAAAACACCAGGGCTTGATAGAAAAACACCAGGGCTTGATGGTAAAACACCAGGGCTTGATAGAAAAACACCAGGGCTTGATGGTAAAACACCAGGGCTTGATGGTAAAACACCAGGGCTTGATGGTAAAACACCAGGGCTTGATGGAAAAACACCAGGGCTTGATGGTAAAACACCAGGGGCTTGATGGTAAAACACCAGGGGCTTGATGGAAAAACACCAGGGCTTGATGGTAAAACACCAGGGGCTTGATGGTAAAACACCAGGGGCTTGATGGTAAAACACCAGGGGCTTGATGGTAAAACACCAGGGCTTGATGGTAAAACACCAGGGCTTGATGGTAAAACACCAGGGGCTTGATGGTAAAACACCAGGGGCTTGATGGTAAAACACCAGGGGCTTGATGGTATACCAGTAGAGGGATATCAGACCTTTTTTGATGCTCTCAAAGATCAATTATTACCATGTTTTAATTACTCTTATACAAACAGTAGACTTTCAGCGACTCAATAAGGTAAAACAGCACCCAGGTTGTAAGTATAAAGATCCAGTCCATAAAAAACTGGAGGCCTCTAACACTTCAATCTCGTGATGAGAAAATCCTGTCAAAATGCATAGCACATAGAATTAAAAAGGTTTTTACCAGATATTGTTCATCCTGATCAGACGTTTTTTTTCTCTCCCATGGACAATATATTGGAGATAATATATGACAAATTACTTCAAACAATTTAAGAGGAGTAAAACAAGGCTGTCCGTTGTCTACATATCTATTTATTATTGCTATTGAAGTGCTAGCCAACAAGAACATCAAGGGGTTAACCCTTTCCTCTTCTTCTCCCAGTTCCCCTCCATGTGTGAGAAGATGAGGGTTCGTGTCCTGGACTGGGACCGAGCCAGCCACAATGATGTCATTGGGACCGCCCATCTCTGCATGTCTAAGATCTCTGCCCCGGGAGGAGCGATAGAGGGTGAGACACTGATCTGGACTGGTTTGGACTGATCTGGACGGGTTTGAGTGGTTTGTGACACTGGTCTGCACTAGTCTTATCTGACTGGTTTTGAAAATTGGTGTTTACTGGTTTGCACTGGTTTTTCCACTGGAGCACTGGTCTGGACTGGTTTTGATCACTTGTTGGACTGGTCTGGACTGGCTTTGATCACTTGTTGGACTGGTTTTGGTTGTGGCTGTTGTAGCAAAACACTGCAGTAGCATGGAAGGGCTGTGAACTACCATTGTTTCATTTTCTGTTTCATACTGACACTTGCGATGATTCACCTCAGCTACCAATACCCACAGTATTGATTAATATTAATATCAGCTACCAATACCCACAGTATTGATTAATATTAATATCAGCTACCAATACCCACAGTATTGATTAATATTAATATCAGCTACCAATACCCACAGTATTGATTAATATTAATATCAGCTACCAATACCCACAGTATTGATAAATATTAATATCAGCTACCAATACCCACAGTATTGATTAATATTAATATCAGCTACCAATACCCACAGTATTGATTAATATTAATATCAGCTACCAATACCCACAGTATTGATTAATATTAATATCAGCTACCAATACCCACAGTATTGATTAATATTAATATCAGCTACCAATACCCACAGTATTGATTAATATTAATATCAGCTACCAATACCCACAGTATTGATTAATATTAATATCAGCTACCAATACCCACAGTATTGATTAATATTAATATCAGCTACCAATACCCACAGTATTGATTAATATTAATATCAGCTACCAATACCCACAGTATTGATTAATATTAATATCAGCTACCAATACCCACAGTATTGATTAATATTAATATCAGCTACCAATACCCACAGTATTGATTAGTATTAATATCAGCTACCAATACCCACAGTATTGATTAATATTAATATCAGCTACCAATACCCACAGTATTGATTAATATTAATATCAGCTACCAATACCCACAGTATTGATTAATATTAATATCAGCTACCAATACCCACAGTATTGATTAATATTAATATCAGCTACCAATACCCACAGTATTGATTAATATTGATATCAGCTACCAATACCCACAGTATTGATTAATATTAATATCAGCTACCAATACCCACAGTATTGATTAATATTGATATCAGCTATTAATACCCACAGTATTGATTAATATTGATATCGGCTATTAATACCCAAAGTGTTGATTAATATTGACATCAGCTATTAATACCCACAGTATTGATTAATATAGTATTGATCTCAGCTATTAATACCCACAGTATTGATTAGTATAATATTGATATCAGCTATTAATACCCACAGTAGTGATTAATATAAAATTGATCTCAGCTATTAATACCCACAGTATTGATTAATATAATATTGACATCAGCTATTAATACCCATAGTATTGATTAATATTGACATCAGCTATTAATACCCACAGTATTGGTTAATATTGATATCAGCTATTAATACCCACAGTATTGATTAATATTGATATTAGCTATTAATACCCACAGTATTGATTAATATTGATATTGGCTATTAATACCCACAGTATTGATATCGGCTATTAATACCCACAGTATTGATTAATATTCATATTGGCTATTAATACACACAGTATTGATTAATATAATATTGATTTCAGCTACCAATACCCACAGTATTGATATCGGCTATTAATACCCACTGTATTGATTAATATTCATATCGGCTATTAATACCCACAGTATTGATTAATATAATATTGATTTCAGCTACCAATACTGATAGTTGATCTATACTGATATCAGCTACCAATACCCAGAGTTGATTGATATTATCCTTGGTGTGATGCATGGGTTGGTTTTAATTTTCCTTTGTCTAGATGGTTGAGCCACAATGAGCATTGTGTTGGTAGAACTTCCTCCAGGTCTTCCTGTATGGTAGTGTGTGCTGGTAGGACTTCCTTCAGGTCTTCCTGTATGGTAGTGTGTTGGTAGGACTTCCTTCAGGTCTTCCTGTATGGTAGTGTGTGCTGGTAGGACTTCCTTCAGGTCTTCCTGTATGGTAGTGTGTTGGTAGGACTTCCTTCAGGTCTTCCTGTATGGTAGTGTGTGTTGGTAGAACTTCCTGCAGGTCTTCCTGTATGGTAGTGTGTGCTGGTAGGACTTCCTTCAGGTCTTCCTGTATGGTAGTGTGTTGGTAGGACTTCCTTCAGGTCTTCCTGTATGGTAGTGTGCTGGTAGGACTTCCTTCAGGTCTTCCTGTATGGTAGTGTGCTGGTAGGACTTCCTCCAGGTCTTCCTGTATGGTAGTGTGCTGGTAGGACTTCCTCCAGGTCTTCCTGTATGGTAGTGTGCTGGTAGGACTTCCTCCAGGTCTTCCTGTATGGTAGTGTGCTGGTAGGACTTCCTCCAGGTCTTCCTGTATGGTAGTGTGTGCTGGTAGGACTTCCTTCAGGTCTTCCTGTATGGTAGTGTGCTGGTAGGACTTCCTTCAGGTCTTCCTGTATGGTAGTGTGTGTTGGTAGGACTTCCTTCAGGTCTTCCTGTATGGTAGTGTGTGCTGGTAGGACTTCCTTCAGGTCTTCCTGTATGGTAGTGTGCTGGTAGGACTTCCTTCAGGATCCTTTCCTGAACTCGTTCTGTCTCTGTCTCTAATGCCTCCTATCATCTCCCTCTGCATTCAGATGAATTGATCCCAAGGAACCTCCAAAGTTTCAGTACGTCTTGTATCTTATTTTCTGTTTCCGTGTTTGATCAACCGACACCATAGATCCAGCATGTTAATGAACTAGCCAAGGGTCTTCCATGTCCACTCTGTTTTCATATGACTGTCAAGTTGTGTTGTCTTTCTATTGATCACAACCTGTTAGTGGTTAAACTATAACATCCCCTCCATGTTGTGTCTGTAGTGGATGACAGTTTCCTTTAATTGATCCCAACCTGTTAGTGGTTAAACTATAACATCCCTCCATTTTGTGTCTGTAGTGGATGACAGTTTCCTGTAATTGATCCCAACCTGTATTGTAAGGGGTTTAACTAAATCATCCCCTCCATGTTGTGTCTGTGTATAGTGGATGACAGTCTGGGTTTCCTGCCGACCTTTGGCCCCTGCTACGTCAACCTGTACGGAAGCCTCAGGGAGTTCACCGCCTTCAACGACCCCCACGAGGCTCTCAACTTGGGCAAGGTAATTGATTGATTGGTTGATGGGTTGATTGGTTGGTTGATTGATTCATTAAGGTAATCCCTGCTGACCCCAGGGCCTCGAGCAAACAGCAACAGCGATACATCTGTGAGAAGTTTGATGAACAATCTATTGTTTTCACTTGTCTACCTTCTTTTAACATCAGCGCAAGAGAGGAAGCAGAGGGAGGGAGCTATTGAATAGCATCCTCTCTGTCTCTCTGTCTCTGTCTCCCTCTCTCTCTCTCTCTCTCTCTCTCTCTCTCTCTCTCTCTCTCTCTCTCTTTCTCTCTCTCTCCCTCTCTCTCTTTTCTCTCTCCTCTCTCTCTCTCTCTCTCCTCTCTCTCTCTCTCTCTCTCTCTCTCTCTCCTCTTTCTCTCTCTCTCTCTCTCTTCTCTCTCTCTCTCTCTCTCTCTCTCTCTCTTCTCTCTCTCTCCCTCTCTCTCTCTCTTTCTCTCTCTCTCTCTCTCTCTCTCTCTCTCTCTCTCTCTCTCTCTCTCTCTCTCTCTCTCTCTCTCTCTCTCTCTCTCTCTCTCTCTCTCTCTGTGTCTCTCTCTCTCTCTGGCTCTCTCTCTCTCTCTCTTTCTCTCTCCCTTTATCTTTCCCTTTCAATTTCAATTCAATTCAAGGAGCTTTATTAACATGGAAATTATATGTTAACATTGCCAAAGCAAGTGAAGTAGATAATAAATAAATGTTAAATAAACAATTAAACTTAACAGTAAATATTACACTCACAGAAGTTCCAAAAGAATAAAGGCATTACAAATGTCAATTTATGTGTATATATATATACAGTATATACAGTGTTGTAATGATGTACAAATGGTTAAACAAACATGAATATGGGTTGTATTTACAATGGTGTTTGTTCTTCACTGGTTGACCTTTTCTTGTGGCAACAGGTCACAAATCTTGCTGCTGTGATGTCACTGTGGTATTTCACCCAGTAGATAGGGGAGTTTATCAAAATTGGATTTGTTTTCCAATTCTTTGTGGATCTGTGTAATCTGAGGGAAATATGTGTCTCTAATATGGTCATACATTTGGCAGGAGGTTAGGAAGTGCAGCTCAGTTTCCACCTCATTTTGTGGGCAGTGTGCACAGCCTGTCTTCTCTTGAGAGCCAGGTCTGCCTACGGCGGCCTTTCTCAATAGCAAGGCTATGCTCACTGAGTCTGTACATAGTCAAAGCTTTCCTTAAGTTTGGGTCAGTCACAGTGGTCAGGTATTCTGCCACTGTGTACTCTCTGTTTAGGGCCAAATAGCATTCTAGTTTGCTCTGTTTTTTTGTTAATTCTTTCTAATTTGTCAAGTAATTATCTTTTTGTTTTCTGAATATTTGGTTGGGTCTAATTGTGCTGTTGTCCTGGGGCTCTGTGGGGTGTGTTTGTGTTTGTGAACAGAGCCCTAGGACCAGCTTGCTTAGGGGACTCTTCTCCAGGTTCATCTCTCTGTAGGTGATGGCTTTGTTATGGAAGGTTTGTGAATCTCTCTCAACCCACTCTCTCTTTCTCTCCATCTCTCCCTCCATCTCTCTCTATCTCTCTCTCTCCATCTCTCCCTCTCTCTATCTCTCTCCCTCCATCTCTCCCTCCATCTCTCCCTCCATCTCTCCCTCTCTCTATCTCTCTCTCCATCTCTCCCTCTCTCTATCTCTCTCTCCATCTCTCCCTCTCTCTATCTCCCTCCCTCCATCTCTCTCCCTCCATCTCTCCCTCTCTCTATCTCTCTCCCTCTATCTCTCTCCCTCCATTTCTCCCTCTCTCTATCTCTCTCCCTCTCTCTATCTTTCTCCCTCCATCTCTCCCTCTCTCAATCTCTCTCCCTCCATCTCTCCATCCCTCTCCCTCTCTCTATCTCTCTCTCTCCCTCCATCTCTCCCTCTCCCTCCATCTCTCCCTCTCTCTCTCTCTCTCCTCCAGGGTGAGGGAGTAGCGTATCGTGGTCGTGTTCTGATGGAGCTCAGTACCAAGCTGGTGGACACGGTGCAGGCGAGTGTAGAAGACATACCCAACGATGACCTATTGGTGGTACAGGTGAGAGGGGGGAAGGTTAGAGGGTTCAGGGGTCAACGTTAAGTCAGAGATTAGAGGCTACTACTATACTTAATCAGACTCATCAGAAGAACGACTTTGACAGACCATTGCCTCTCCTCTCCTCTCCTCTCCTCTCCTCTCCTCTCCTCTCCTCTCCTCTCCTCTCCTCTCCTCTCCTCTCCTCTCCTCTCCTCTCCTCTCCTCTCCTCTCCTCTCCCTATCCCTCCTCTCCTCTTCCCCTCTCTCCTCTCCCTATCCCTCCTCTCCTCTTCCCCTCTCTCCTCTCCCCCTCTCTCCCCTCCTCTCCCAGAAATTCATGCGTAAGAGAAAGTATTCTCTCTTCGCGTCGTTCTACTCCGCCACGCTCCTCCAGGACGTTGACGACGCGATACAGTTTGAGGTCAGCATCGGTAACTACGGCAACAAGTTTGACTATACCTGTCTTCCTCTGGCCTCAACCACGCAGTTCAGCAGAGCTGTGTTCGACGGTGAGTCACAGCGCCATCTGGTGGACAGAACTAGTTAGTACAGATACAATTCTACAATTGTAAACCACTTGATTGTGAGTCTACTCTTTTGACAACTGCAAATGATTAAAAACAGGTGAATTTATATACGCTAAATAATGTGGCCAGTAAAATGTTTCACTAAATGAAAGACAATATGGTTTATAATTTGACAGAAGACATGGAATGTTGTGAGCCTTGTCAAACACGTGTTAACAGACTGCGTGTATCTCTCAGGTTGCCACTACTACTACCTGCCGTGGGGGAACGTGAAACCAGTGGTCGTCCTGTCTTCAGAGTGGGAGGATGTCAGACCACGAATAGAAGCACTCAACATGATACTGGCTATGGTCGACCGACTGGTGAGTACGCTGTGGGTGGGTGTGTGTGTGTGTGTGTGTGTGTGTGCCCGTGTGTGTGTGTGTGTGTGTGTGTGTGTGTGTGTGTGTGTGTGTGTGTGTGTGTGTGTGCCCGTGTGTGTGTGTGGATGTGTGTGTGTGTCTGTAGGTGTGTGTATGTGTGTGTGTTTGTGTGTGAGTAAGATGTGTGTGTGTGTGTGTGTGTGTGTGTGAGTACGCTGTAGGTGTGTGTGTGTGTGTGTGTGTGTGTGTGTGTGTGTGTGTGTGTGTGTGTGTGTGTGTGTGCCCGTGTGTGTGTAGGTTTGTGTGTGTGTGTGTGTGTGTGTGTGTGTAACCCCTCTCTCTCTCTATAGGAATCTAACCTAAAGGAAGTCCAGTTGGAGCTGAAGTCAGGAAGTGACCTGGAGGAGGTTGAGCTAAAAGTGGTCAACCTATTGGATCAGGTCATCGCTGATTGCAGGTAGGCCATTGGCTGTTTCAAATGCGACTCATATATGTTAGCCAATTCATCGCTTATATACCATTTTCTATGTGTTGGAATTTTAATAGTCAATATGAACGCCCAAGGCTCTTTCCCTCTTTCCACTTTCTCTCTGTCTCTCTAATCTCAATTTCTTTCTGTCTCTCTAATCTCTAATCTCAATTTCTTTCTGTCTCTCTAATCTCTAATCTCAATTTCTTTCTGTCTCTCTAATCTCCAATCTCAACCACTTTCTCTCTGTCTCTCTAATCTCTAATCTCAATTTCTTTCTGTCTCTCTAATCTCTAATCTCAACCACTTTCTCTCCGTCTCTCTAATCTCTAATCTCAACCACTTTCTCTCCATCTCTCTAATCTCTAATCTCAATTTCTTTCTGTCTCTCTAATCTCTAATCTCAACCTCTTTCTCCCCGTCTCTCTAATCTCTAATCTCAACCACTTTCTCTCCATCTCTCTAATCTCTAATCTCAACCACTTTCTCTCCGTGTCTCTAATCTCAACCTTTTTCTCTGTCTCTATGATCTCTTCCCACTAGGGTGGAGCTCCCATCGTTAGACGACTGGTCTTGTGGAACTCAGTTAGACCGTGCTCTCAGACACCTGAGACGGAATAACCTACAGCAGATAGAGGAGGCTGCCACAGCTCTGAAACATGGACCAGCTACTGACCTGTCTACAGTACTGGACCAAGCTGAGGACTGGGCACTCAGACTACACACCATGGCTGAGGAGGTTAGTGGGTGTGTAGTGTGGGTAGGGTGGATAGGGTGGGTAGTGTGTGTGTGGTGGGTGGATAGGGTGGATGGGTAGGGTGGTTAGGGTGGATAGCGTGGGTAGGATGGGTAGGATGGGTAGGGAGTGTAGTGGGTGGGTAGGTTGGGTAGCGTGGGTAGTGGGTGGGTAGGGTGCATAGCGTGGGTAGGGGTGGGTAGGGTGTGTAGTGGGTGGATAGCGTGGGTAGGATGGGTAGGGTGGGTAGGATGTGTAGTGGGTGTATAGCGTGGGCAGTGGAGTGGGTAGGGTGGGTAGGTTGGGTAGGGGGTGTAGGTGGGTAGGGTGGGTAGGGTAGGTGTGTGGTGGGTGGGTAGGGTGGACGGGTAGGGTGGTTAGGGTGGGTAGTGGGTAGGGTAGGGTGGGTAGGATGTGTAGTGGGTGGATAGCGTGGGTAGGTGTGGGTGGGTAGGGTGGGTAGGTTGGGTAGCGTGGGCAGAATGGGTGGGTAGGGGGGTCGGGTGGGTAGGGGTATGTATGGTGGGTAGGTGGGTCGGGTGGGTAGGGTAATGTAGGGTGGGTAGGTGGGGTAGGGTGTGTAGTGGGTGGGTTGGGGTGGTAAGAGTGGGTAGGGTATGGGGGGTGGGTAGGTGGGTAGGGTGTGTAGTGGGTGGGTAGAGTGGGGTAGGGTATGTAGGGTATGTAGGGTGGGTAGGGTATGTAGGGTGGGTAGGGTATGTAGTGGGTGGGTAGGGTGTGTAGTGGGTGGGTAGGGTGGGTAGGGTGTGGAGTGGGTGTGTAGGGTATGTAGGGTGTGTAGTGGGTGTGTAGGGTGGGTGGGTAGGGTGTGTAGTGGGTGGGTAGGGTGGGTAGGGTGGGTAGGGTGGGTAGGGTGTGTAGTGGGTGGGTAGGATGGGTAGGGGGTGTGTAGGGGTGGGTAGGGTGTGTAGTGGGTGGGTAGGGTGGGTAGGGTGTGTAGTGGGTGGGTAGGGTGGGGTAGGGTGGGTAAGGTGTGTAGTTGGTGTGTAGGGTGGGTAGGGTGGGTAGGGTGTGTAGTGTGGGTGTGTAGGGTGGGTAGGGTGTGTAGTGGGTGGGTAGGGGTGGGTAGGGTGGGTAGGGTGTGTAGTGGGTGGGTAGGGTGGGTAGGGTGTGTAGGGTGGGTAGGGTGGGGTAGGGTGTGTAGGGTGGGTAGGTTGTGTAGTGGGTGTGTAGTGGGTGTGTAGTGGGTGGGTAGGGTGTGTAGGGTGGGTAGGGTGTGTAGTGGGTGGGTAGGGTGTGTAGTGGGTGGGGTAGGGTGTGTAGGGTGGGTAGGGTGGGTAGGGTGTGTAGTGGGTGGGTAGAGTGTGTAGTGGGTGGGTAGGGTGTGTAGGGTGGGTAGGGTGTGTAGGGTGGGTAGGGTGTGTAGGGTGGGTAGGGTGTGTAGTGGGTGGGTAGGGTGTGTAGTTGGTGGTAGGGTGGGTAGGGTGTGTAGGGTGGGTAGGGTATGTAGTGGGTGGATAGGGTGTGTATTGGGTGTGTAGGGTGGATAGGGTGGGTAGAGTGGGTAGGGTATGTAGGGTGGGTAGGGTGGGTAGGGGTGGGTAGGGTATGTATGGTGGGTAGGTGGGGTCGGGTGGGTAGGGTATGTAGGGTATGTAGGGTGGGTAGGGTATGTAGGGTGGGTAGGGTATGTTAGGGTGGGGTAGGGTATGTAGGGTGGGTAGGGTGGGTAGGGTATGTAGGGTGGGTAGGGTGGGTAGGGTATGTAGGGTGGGTAGGGTATGTAGGGTGGGTAGGGTATGTAGGGTGGGTGGGGTATGTAGGGTGGGTAGGTGGGTCGGGTGGGTATGGTATGTAGGGTGGGTAGGGTATGTAGGGTGGGTAGGGTATGTAGGGTGGGTAGGGTGGGTAGGGTGTGTATGGTGGGTAGGTGGGTAGGGTATGTAGGGTGGGTAGGTGGGTAGGGTTGTGTAGTGGGTGGGTTGGGTGGGTAAGAGTGGGTAGGGTATGTGGGGTGGGTAGGTGGGTAGGGTGTGTAGTGGGTGGGTAGAGTGGGTAGGGTATGTAGGGTATGTAGGGTGGGTAGGGTATGTAGGGTGGGTAGGGTATGTAGGGTGGGTAGGGTATGTATGGTGGTTAGGTGGGTCGGGTGGGTAGGGTATGTAGGGTGGGTAGGTGGGTAGGGTGTGTAGTGGGTGGGTAGAGTGGGTAGAGTATGTTGGGTGGGTAGGTGGGTAGGGTGGGTAGGGTGTGTAGTGGGTGGGTAGGTGGGTAGGGTGTGTAGGGTATGTGGGGTGGGTAGTTGGGTAGGGTGTGTAGTGGGTGGGTAGGGTGTGTAGTGGGTGGGTAGGGTGGGATAGGTGGGTAGGGTGTGTAGGGTGGGTAGGTGGGTAGGGTGGGTAGGGTGGGTAGGGTGGGTAGGTGGGGGTAGGTGTGTGTGTAGGGTGGTTAGGTTGGGTAGGTGGGTAGAGTGTGTAGGGTGGGTAGGTGTGTAGGGTATGTAGGGTGGGTAGGGTGTGTAGGGTGGGTAGGGTGGGTAGGGTGGGTAGGGTATGTAGGGTATGTAGGGTGGGTAGGGTATGTATGGTATGTAGGGTGGGTAGGGTATGTAGGGTGTGTAGGTGGGTAGGGTGGGTAGGGTGTGTAGGGTGTGTAGGGTATGTAGGGTGGGTAGGGTATGTAGGGTTTGTAGGGTATGTAGGGTGGGTAGGGTGGGTAGGGTATGTAGGGTGGGTAGGGTATGTATGGTATGTGGGGTGGGTAGGGTGTGTAGGGTATGTAGGGTATGTAGGGTGGGTAGGGTATGTATGGTATGTGGGGTGGGTAGGGTGTGTAGGGTGTGTAGGGTGGGTAGGGTATGTAGGGTATGTAGGGTGGGTAGGGTATGTATGGTATGTGGGGTGGGTAGGGTGTGTAGGGTGTGTAGGGTGGGTAGGTGTGTAGGGTGGGTTAGGGTGTGTAGGGTGTGTAGGGGTATGTAAGGTATGTAGGGTGGGTAGGGTGGGTAGGGTATGTAGGGTGGGTAGGTGGGTAGGTATGTAGGGTATGTAGGGTGTGTAGGGTGTGTAGGGTGGGGTAGGTGGGTAGGGTGTGTAGGGTATGTAGGGTATGTAGGGTATGTAGGTATGTAGGGTATGTAGGGTGGGTAGGGTATGTAGGGTATATAGGGTGTGTAGGGTGGGTAGGGTGTGTAGGGTGGGTAGGGCGGGTAGGTGGGTAGGGTGGGTAAGGTGTGTAGGGTATGTAGGGTATGTAGGGTGGGTAGGGTATGTATGGTATGTAGGGTTGGTAGGTGGGTAGGGTGTGTAGGGTGGGTAGGGTGTGTAGGGTGGGTAGGTGTGTAGGGTGTAGGGTATGTAGGGTGGGTAGGGTATATAGGGTGGGTAGGGTATGTAGGGTATGTAGGGTGTGTAGGGTGTGTAGGGTGGGTAGGTGTGTAGGGTGTAGGGTTTGTAGGGTGTGTAGGGTATGTAGGGTGGGTAGGGTGTGTAGGGTGGGTAGGGTGGGTAGAGTGGGTAGGGTGGGTAGAGTATGTAGGGTGGGTAGGGTGGGGTAGGGTATGTAGGGTGGGTAGGTTGGTCGGGTGTGTAGGGTGCGTAGGGTGTGTAGGGTATGTAGGGTGGGTAGGGTGGGTAGGTGGGAAGGGTGTGTAGGGTGGGTAGGGTATGTAGGGTATGTTGGGTGGGTAGGTGGGTAGGGTGGGTTGGGTGGGTAGGATGGGTAGGGTGTGTAGGGTATGTAGGGTGGGTAGGGTATGTAGGGTGGGTAGGGTGGGTAGGATGGGTAGGGAGTGTACGTGGGTGGGTAGAGTGGGTAGGGTCATGTTGGGTGGGTAGGTGGGTAGGGTGTGTAGGGTGCGTAGGGTGTGTAGGGTATGTAGGGTATGTAGGGTGGGTAGGGTGGGTAGGTGGGTAGGGTGTGTAGGGTGGGTAGCGGTATGTAGGGTATGTTGGGTGGGTAGGTGGGTAGGGTGGGTTGGGTGGGTAGGTGGGTAGGGTGTGTAGGGTATGTAGGGTGGGTAGGGTATGTAGGGTGGGTAGGGTGTGTAGGGTATGTAGGGTGGGTAGGGTATGTAGGGTATGTAGGGTGGGTAGGGTATGTAGGGTGGGTAGGGTGGGTAGGGTATGTAGGGTGAGTAGGGTATGTAGGGTATGTAGGGTGGGTAGGGTGGGTAGGGTATGTAGGGTGGGTAGGGTATGTAGGGTGGGTAGGGTATGTAGGGTATGTAGGGTGGGTAGGTGGGTAGGGTGTCTGACCTCTCTCCATGTATACTGTTCTACTACTCTGGCATACAAGACATGCAGTATGAATTCACTCTCCTCTCTCCTGCCTCTCCTCTCTCCTGTCTCTCCTGTCTCTCCTCTCTCCTGTCTCTCCTCTCTCCTGTCTCTCCTCTCTCCTGTCTCTCCTCTCTCCTGTCTCTCCTCTCTCCTGTCTCTCCTGTCTCTCCTGTCTCTCCTGTCTCTCCTCTCTCCTCTCTCCTGTCTCTCCTCTCTCCTGTCTCTCCTCTCTCCTGTCTCTCCTGTCTCTCCTCTCTCCTGTCTCTCCTCTCTCCTGTCTCTCCTGTCTCTCCTCTCTCCTGTCTCTCCTCTCTCCTGTCTCTCCTGCCTCTCCTCTCTCCTCTCTCCTGTCTCTCCTTTCTCCTGTCTCTCCTGCCTCTCCTCTCTCCTCTCTCCTGTCTCTCCTCTCTCCTGTCTCTCCTGCCTCTCCTCTCTCCTGTCTCTCCTGTCTCTCCTGTCTCTCCTGTCTCTCCTGTCTCTCCTCTCTCCTGTCTCTCCTGTCTCTCCTCTCTCCTGTCTCTCCTACCTCTCCTCGCTCCTGTCTCTCCTCTCTCCTGTCTCTCCTGTCTCTCCTGTCTCTCCTCTCTCCTGTCTCTCCTCTCTCCTGTCTCTCCTCTCTCCTGTCTCTCCTTTCTCCCCTCTCTCCTGTCTCTCCTCTCTCCTGTCTCTCCTTTCTCCTGTCTCTCCTCTCTCCTCTCTCCTCTCTCCTGTCTCTCCTGTCTCTCCTCTCTCCTGTCTCTCCTGTCTCTCCTCTCTCCTGTCTCTCCTCTCTCCTCTCTCCTGTCTCTCCTGTCTCTCCTCTCTCCTGTCTCTCCTGTCTCTCCTCTCTCCTCTCTCTCCTCTCTCCTGTCTCTCCTGTCTCTCCTCTCTCCTGTCTCTCCTCTCTCCTGTATCTCCTCTCTCCTGTATCTCCTCTCTCCTGTCTCTCCTCTCTCCTCTCTCCTGTCTCTCCTGTCTCTCCTCTCTCCTGTCTCTCCTCTCTCCTCTCGCCTGTCTGTCCTGTCTCTCCTCTCTCCTCTCGCCTGTCTCTCCTGTTTCTCCTCTCTCCTCTCTCTCCTCTCTCCTGTCTCTCCTGTCTCTCCTCTCTCCTGTCTCTCCTCTCTCCTGTATCTCCTCTCTCCTGTATCTCCTCTCTCCTCTCTCCTCTCTCCTTTCTCTCCTGTCTCTCCTGCCTCTCCTCTCTCCTGTCTCTCCTCTCTCCTGTATCTCCTCTCTCCTCTCTGCTCTCTCCTGCCTCTCC